>NW_026994995.1:0-4837 GCF_028769735.1 Zonotrichia leucophrys gambelii
TCAAACCAGCCCGACTTGGCACTGCTGCCACAATTTATCTGGGAACCATCCTGCGTATCGTGGATTTTCAGGAGCCAGCCGGCCACGCGCAGCCACAGGCCCCCGAACACAAACCACGGCCCTTTTCCCTGGCAAACAAAACTTAACCTCCCCGCTACTGGCTGGCAGATTGCAGGAGACACTTCCCTCTATCAAACCAACCCGACTTGGCACTGGTGCCACCTTTCATCTGGGAACCATCCTGTGTATCGTGGATTTTCAGGAGCCAGTCGGCCGCTCCCAGCCACTGGTCCCCAAAAAAATACTACGGCCCTTTTCCCTGGAAGTAAAACTGACCTGCCCTTCATCCGGCTGGCAGATTGCAGGACCCACTTGCCTCTATCAAACCAGCCCGACTTGGCACTGGTGCCACCTTGAGTCTGGTAGCCATCCAGCGTATCGTGGATTTTCAGGAGCCAGCCGGCCACTCCCAGCCACAAGTCCCCAAAAACAATCTACGGCCCTTTTCCCTGGAAGTAAAACTGACCTGCCCATAATCTGGCTGGCACATTGCAGCAGCCTCTTGGTAATATCAAACCTGCCCAACTTGGCACTGGTGCCACCTTTCATCTGGGAACCATCCTGCATATCGTGGATTTTAAGGAGCCAGCCGGCCACTCCCAGCCACAGGCCCCCGAACACAAACCACGGTCCTTTTCCCTGGCAAACAAAACTCACCCGCACCGCTTCTGGCTGGCAGATTGCAGGACCCACTTTCCTCGATCAAACCAGCCCGACTCGGCACTGGTGCCACCTTTCATCTGGGAACCATCCTGTGTATCGTGGATTTTCAGGAGCCAGCCGGCACCGCGCAGCCACAGGCCCCCAAACACAAACTACGGCCCTTTTCCCTGGAAGTAAAACTGACCTGCCCGTCATCTGGCTGGCAGATTGCAGGAGCCACTTGCCTCTATCAATCCAGCCCGACTCGGCACTGGTGCCACCTTTCATCTGGGAACCATCCTGCGTATCGTGGATTTTCAGGAGCCAGCCGGCCACCCCAGCCACAGGCCCCCGAACACAAACCACGGCCCTTTTCCCTGGAAGTAAAACTGACCTGCCCGTCATCTGGCTGGCAGATTGCAGGAGCCACTTCCCTCTATCAATCCAGCCCGACTCGGCACGGGTGCCACCTTTCATCTGGGAACCATCCTGCGTATCGTGGATTTTCAGCAGCCAGCCGGCCACTCCCAGCCGACGTCCCCAAACAAATACTACTGCCCTTTTCCCTGGAATTAAAACAGACCTGCCCATCATCTGGCTGGCAGATTGCAGGAGCGAATTGGCACTGTCAAACCAGCCTGACTTGGCACTGCTGCCACCTTTCATCTGGGAACCATCCTGTGTATCGTGGATTTTCAGGAGCCAGTCGGCCGCTCCCAGCCACAGGCCCCCAAAAAAATACTACGGCCCTTTTCCCTGGAAGTAAAACTGACCTGCCCATCTTCTGGCTGGCAGATTGCAGGAGCCACTTTGTACTATCAATCCAGCCCGTCTTGGCACTGGTGCCACCTTGGGTCGGGTAGCCATCCAGCGTATCGTGGATTTTCAGGAGCCAGCCGGCCACTCCCAGCCACAAGTCCCCAAACACAAACTACGGCCCTTTTCCCTGGAAGTAAAACTGACCTGCCCATAACCTGGCTGGCACATTGCAGTAGCCTCTTGGTAATATCAAACCTGCCCAACTTGGCACTGGTGCCACCTTTCATCTGGGAACCATCCTGCGTATCGTGGATTTTCAGGAGCCAGCCGGCCACTCCCAGCCACAGGCCCCCGAACACAAACCACGGCCCTTTTCCCTGGAAGTAAAACTGACCTGCCCGTCATCTGGCTGGCAGATTGAAGGAGCCACTTGACTCTATCAATCCAGCCCGACTCGCAGGTGCACCTTTCATCTGGGAACCATCCTGCGTATCGTGGATTTTCAGGAGCCAGCCGGCCACTCCAGCCACAGGCCCCCGAACACAAACACGGCCCTTTTCCCTGGAAGTAAAACTGACCTGCCCCATCTGGCTGGCAGATTGCAGGAGCCACTTGCTCTATCAATCCAGCCGACTCGCACTGGTGACACCTTTCATCTGGGAACCATCCTGCGTATCGTGGATTTTCAGGAGCCAGCCGGCCACTCCAGCCACAGGCCCCGAACACAAACTACGGCCCTTTTCCCTGGAAGTAAAACTGACCTGCCCGTCATCTGGCTGGCAGATTGCAGGAGCCACTTGCCTCTATCAAACCAGCCCGACTCGCACTGGGTGCCACCTTTCATCTGGGAACCATCCTGCGTATCGTGGATTTTCAGGAGCCAGCCGGCCACTCCCAGCCACAGGCCCCGAACACAAACCACGGCCCTTTTCCCTGGAAGTAAAACTGACCTGCCCGTCATCTGGCTGGCAGATTGCAGGAGCCACTTGGCTCTATCAAACCAGCCCGACTCGACACTGGTGCCACCTTTCATCTGGGAACCATCCTGCGTATCGTGGATTTTCAGGAGCCAGCCGGCCACTCCTAGCCCAGGCCCCCAAACAAAACTACGGCCCTTTTCCCTGGAATTAAAACAGACCTGCCCATCATCTGGCTGGCAGATTGCAGGAGCGAATTGGTAGTGTCAAACCAGCCCGACTTGGCACTGCTGCCACAATTTATCTGGGAACCACCCTGCGTATCGTGGATTTTCAGGAGCCAGGCGGCCACGCGCAGCCACAGGCCCCCGAACACAAACCACGGCCCTTTTCCCTGGCAAACAAAACTACCCCCGTCTCTGGCTGGCAGATTGCAGGAGCCACTTGCCTCTATCAAACCAGCCCGACTGGCACTGGTGCCACTTTCATCGGGAACCATCCGCGTATCGTGGATTTTCAGGAGCCAGCCGGCCATCCAGCCATAAGCCCCAAAAAACACGGCCTTTTCCCTGGAATAAAACTGACCTGCCCGTCATCTGCTGGCAATTGCAGAGCCACTTGTATATAAACAGCCCACTGGCACTGGTGCCACCTTTCATCCCGGAACCATCCTGCGTATCATGGATTTTCAGGAGCCAGCCGGCCACTCCCAGCCACAGGCCCTGAACAAACCACGGCCTTTTCCTGGAAGTAATCTGACCTGCCCGTCATCTGGCTGGCAGATTGAAGGAGCCTCTTGACTCTATCAAACAGCCCACTGCACTGGTGCCACCTTTCATCTGGGAACCATCCTGCGTATCGTGGATTTTCAGGAGCCAGCGCCACTCCAGCCACAGGCCCCGAACAAACACGGCCCTTTTCCTGGAAGTAAGACTGACCTGCCGTCATCTGGCTGGCAGATTGCAGGAGCCACTGCTCTATCACTCCAGCCCACTCGGCACGGGTGCCACCTTTCATCTGGGAACCATCCTGGTTCGTGGATTTTCAGGAGCCAGCGGCCACTCCAGCCACAGGCCCCGAACACAAACCACGGCCCTTTTCCTGGAAGTAAAACTGACCTGCCGTCATCTGGCGGCAGATTGCAGGAGCCACTTGCTCTATCAACCGCCGACTGGCACTGGTGCCACCTTCATCTGGGAACCATCCTGGTATCGTGGATTTTCAGGAGCCAGCCGGCCCCCCAGCCACAGGCCCCCAACACAAACTACGGCCCTTTTCCCTGGAAGTAAACTGACCTGCCCGTCTCTGGCTGGCAGATTGCAGGAGCCACTTGCTCATCAATCCAGCCGCTGGCACGTGCCACCTTTCATCTGGGAACCATCCGTATCGTGGATTTTCAGGAGCCAGCCGCCACCCCAGCCACAGGCCCCGAACACAAACCACGGCCCTTTTCCCTGGAAGTAAAACTGACCTGCCCGTCTCTGGCTGCAGATTGCAGAGCCACTTGCCTCTATCAATCCAGCCGACTGGCACTGGTGCCACCTTTCTCTGGGAACCATCCTGTATGTGGATTTTCAGGAGCCAGCCGGCCACTCCCAGCCACAGGCCCCGAAACACAACCGGCCCTTTTCCCTGGAATAAACTACCCCGTCTTGGCTGGCAGATTGCAGGAGCCACTTGCCTCTATCAAACCAGCCGACTGGCACTGGTGCCACCTTTCTGGAACCATCCCCGTAATGTGGATTTTCAGGAGCCAGCCGGCCACTCCCAGCCAAAGTCCCCAAAAATCTACGGCCTTTTCCCTGGAATAAAACGACTGCCGTCATCTGGCTGGCAATTGCAGAGCCACTTGTAATCATCCAGCCCGACTTGCACTGGTGCCACCTTTCATCTGGAACCATCCTGCGTATCGTGGATTTTCAGGAGCCAGCCGGCCACTCCCGCACAGGCCCGAACCAAACACGGCCTTTTCCTGGAAGTAAAACTGACCTGCCGTCATCTGGCTGGCAGATTGAGGAGCCATTGCCTCTATCAAACCGCCATGCACTGGTGCCACTTTCATCTGGGAACCATCCTGCGTATCGTGGATTTTCAGGAGCCAGCCGGCCACTCCCAGCCAGGCCCCAACACAACCACGGCCCTTTTCCTGGAATAAACGACCTGCCCGTCATCTGGCTGGCAGATTGAAGGAGCACTGCTCATCAACCAGCCCACTCGCACGGTGCCACTTTCATCTGGGAACCATCCTGCGTTCGTGGATTTCAGGAGCCAGCCGGCACTCCCAGCCACAGCCCCGAACACAAACCACGGCCCTTTTCCTGAAGTAAAACTGACCGCCCGTCATCTGGCTGCAGATTGCAGGAGCCACTTGCCTCTATCAACCAGCCGACTCGGCACTGGTGCCACCTTTCATCTGGGAACCATCCTGCGTATCGTGGATTTTCAGGAGCCAGCCGGCC
>NW_026994996.1:0-4835 GCF_028769735.1 Zonotrichia leucophrys gambelii
TGTGGCTGGGGGTGGCCGGCTGGCTCCTGAAATCCACAATACGCTGGATGGCTCCCAGACCCAAGGGTGGACCAGTGCCCAAATCGGGCTGGTTTGATAGAGGGAAGTGGCTCCTGCAATCTGCCAGCCAGAAGCGGGCGGGGTGCAAATTTTGTTTGCCAGGGAAAAGGGCCGTGGTTTGTGTTCGGGGCCTGTGCTGGGAGTGGCCGGGCTGGCTCCTGAAAATCCACGATACGCAGGATGGTTCCCAGATGAAAAGGGGGCACCAGTGCCAGTCGGGTGGTTTGATAGGGAAGTGGCTCCTGCAAAACTTGCCAGCCCGAAGCGGGGCGAGTGAGTTTTGTTTTTCCAGGGAAAAGGGCCGTGGGTTTTTTTGGGCTGTGGCTGGGAGTGGCCGGCTGGCTCCTGAAAATCACAGACCAGGATGGTTCCCAGATGAAGTTTGGACCATTGCAGTCGGCTGGTTTGATAGAGGAAGGTTTTCTGCAATTTCCAGCAGAGATGGCAGGTCTATTTTATTCAGGGAAGGGCCTAGTTTTGTTGGGGGCTGTGGCTGGTAGTGCCGGCTGCTCTAAAATCACATACGCAGGATGGTTCCCAATGAAGGTTGCACCAGGCCGGCGGGCTGGTTTAGAGGAAGTCTCCTAATCTGCCAGCCAGATGACGGGAGTATTTTACTTCAGGAAAGGGCCGTTTTGTGTTGGGCCTGTGGCTGGAGTGGCCGGCTGGCTCCTGAAAATCCACGATACGCAGATGGTTCCCGATGAAAGGTGGCACCAGTGTGTCGGCTGGTTTTATAATGGAAGTGTCTCCTGCAATCGCATCCCGAAGCGGGTGGTGATTTTTTTTGCCAGGAAAAGCCTTGTTTGTGTTTGGGGGCTGTCTGGAGTGGCCGGCTGGTTCCTGAAATCCAGTACGCAGGATGGTTCCCAGATGAAAGTGGCACCAGTGCCGGTCGGGCTGGATGATAGAGGCAAGTGGTCCTGCAAACTGCCAGCCAGATGACGGGGGTTTAGTTTTACTTCCAGGGAAAAGGGCCGTAGGTTTGTGTTTGGGGCCTGTGGCGGGGGTGGCCGGCTGGTCCTGAAAATCCGAACGCAGGTGGTCCCAGATGAAGGGGCCCAGGCCAGTGGCTGTTTGAAGAGAAGTGGTTCTGCAATTGGGCCCGCCAAGATGGGCAGGTCGTTTATCCAGGAAAGGGGGCGTAGTTTGGTTGGGGGCCTGTGGCGGGAGTGGCGGCTGGCTCTGGAAAATCCGATACGCAGGATGGTTCCCGATGAAAGTGGGCAGCAGTGCCAGTCGGGCTGGTTGATAGTGGAAGGGGGCTCGCAATCGCCAGCAGAGGGGGGGTCTGTTTTTTCCAGGGAAAAGGGCCGGGTTTTGTTGGGGGCCCGGGCTGGGGGGGTGGCCGCTGGTCTAAAATCAGATGCGGTGGTTCCCAGTGAAGGTGGGGACCGCCGAGTGGGGCGGTTATAGGGGGGAGGGTCTGCAATCGCCAGCAGAAGGGCGGGTGGTTTTTTGCCAGGGAAAAGGGGCGTGGTTTGTGTTGGGGCTGTGGTGGGAGGTGGCGGCTGGCTCCGAAAATCCACGATACGCAGGATGGTTCCCAAAATGAAAAGGTGGCACCAGTGCCAAGTTGGCTGGTTTGGGAAAGCAAGTGGTTCCTGCAATCTGCCAGCCCGAAGATGGGCAGGGCAGTTTTAATTCCAGGGAAAGGGGCCGTAGTTTGTGTTTGGGGGGGCCTGTGGCTGGGAGTGGCCGGCTGGCTCCCGAAAATCCACGATACGCAGGATGGTTCCCAGATGAAAGGTGGCACCAGTTCCCAGTCGGGCTGGTTTGATAGAGGAAGTGGCTCCCGCAATCTCCAGCCAGAAGCGGGGCGGGTGAGTTTTGTTTGCCAGGGAAAAGGGCCGTGGTTGTGTTCGGGGGCCTGTGGTGGGAGTGGGCCGGCTGGCTCCTGAAAATCCATATACGCAGGATGGTTTTCCCCGATGAAAGGTGGCACAGTGCCGAGTCGGGGTGGTTTGATAAGGCAAGGGCTCCTGGGAATCTGCCAGCCAGAAGGGGCGGGTAGTTTTCTTTGCCAGGGAAAAGGGCCGTGGTTTGTGTTGGGGGCCTGTGGCTGGAGTGGCCGGCTGGCTCCTGAAAATTTCCCCGATATGCAGCATGGTCCCAGATGAAAGGTGGCCCAGTGCCAAGTGGGCTGGTTTATGAGGAAGTGGTCTGCAATTGCCGCCAGATGAGGGAGGTCTTTTATTCCAGGGAAAGGGCGTAGTTTGTTGGGGCCTGTGGTGGGAGTGGCCCCCTGGTCCTTAAACCAGAGACCAGGATGGTCCCAGATGAAAGGTGGCACCAGTGCCGTGTCAGGTGGTTGATAGAGGGAAGTGTTTCTGCAATTGGGCCAGCCAGAGATGGGCAGGTCTGTTTTAATTCCAGGGAAAGGGGGCCCTAATTTTGTTCGGGGCCTGTGGCGGGAGGGCCGGCTGCTCCTGAAAATCCACGTACCAGGAGGTTCCCAGATGAAAGGTGGCACAGTGCCAGTCCGGCTGGTTTGATAGATGGAAGTGTCTCCCCGCAATCGGGCCCGCCAGAACGGGTGGGTGACTTTCTTTTCCAGGAAAACGGCCGTGGTTGTGTTTGGGGCCTGTGGGGTGGGATGGCCGGCTGGTTCCTTTAAAATCCAAAGATACGCAGGATGGTTCCCAGATGAAAGGTGGCACCCGTGCCGAGTCGGGCTGGATTGATAGAGGCAAGTGGCTCCTGCAATCTGCCAGCCAGAGACGGGCAGGTCAGTTTTTACTTCCAGGGAAAAGGGCCCCTAGTATTTGTTTGGGGGCCTGGGCTGGGAGTGGCCGCCTGGTCTCCCGAAAAACCACGGGAACAGGATGGTTCCCAGATGAAAGGTGGCACCGTGCAGTCGGGGTTTAAAAAAGGGGGGTGTTTCTGCAAATTTTTCCCGCCAGAAGGGGGGTCTTTCTTTTCCAGGGGGAAGGGGGCCGTGTTTTTGTTGGGGCCCGTGGCTGGGAGTGGCCCGGGGGTCCTGAAAAACAAGTAGCGATGGTTCCCAGATGAAAAATGGCACAGTGCGTGGGTGGTTTGATAGGCAAGTGGTCCTGCAATCTGCCCGCCGAAGGGCGGTGTTTTCTTTCCGGGAAAAGGGGGGTGGTTTTTTGGGGGCCTGTGGTGGGGTGGGCTGGCTCCAAAATCCCCGATAGCGGATGGTTCCCCGATGAAAAGGGGGCCCATCCTTGGGTGGGTTAAAGAAATGGGTTTTCCCGCAATCTGCCCGCCAGAAGGGGGGTTGTTTTTTTCCCGGGAAAAGGGCCGTGGTTTTGTTGGGGGATTCTGGGGGGGCCGGCTGGCTCCGAAAATCCCAAAGACGAGAACAGGGTGGTGCCCCAAAGAAAGGTGGCACCAGGGCCCAGTAGGCTGGGTTTTATAGAGGAATGTTCCTCAATTTCCAGCAAAAGATGGAGGTCTGTTTTATTCCAGGGAAAGGGGCCCAAATTTGTGTTCGGGGCCTGTGCTGGGGGTGGGGCCCGGGGGGGGTCCTGAAAAAACCACGATAGCAGGATGGTTCCCCGTTTAAAAAAGGGGGGACCAGTCCCAGTCGGGCTTGGGTTTTATAGGGGGGGAAGTGGTCCTGAAAACGGGGCCCCCCCCGAAGCGGGGGGGTGATTTTTTTGCCAGGGGAAAAGGGGCCCTGGGGTTTGTTTGGGGGGCCCGTGGGTGGGAAATGGCCCGGGTGGTTTTTGAAAATCCAGATACGCAGGATGGTTCCCAGATGAAAGGTGGCACCAGTCCGAGTCGGGCTGGATTGATAGAGGCAAGTTGGCTCCTGCAATCTGCAGCAGATGACGGGGAGGGTCAGTTTACTTCCAGGGAAAAGGGCCGTAGTTTGTGTTTGGGGCCTGTGGCTGGGAGTGGCCGGCTGGCTCCTGAAATCCACGATAGCAGAGGGTGGTTCCAGATGAAAGGGCACCAGTGCCAAGTTGGGCTGGTTTGAAGAGCCAAGTGGTTCCTGCAATCTCCAGCCAGAAGAGGGCGGTCAGTTTTTTCAGGGAAAAGGGCCCTATTTGTTTGGGGGCCTGTGGCTGGGAGTGGCCGGCTGGCTCCTGAAAATCCAGATACGCAGGATGGTTCCCCGATGAAAGGTGGCACCAGTCCAGTCGGGGGTGGTTTGATAGAGAAGTGGCCCTGCAATCTTCCAGCCAGATGCGGCGGTAGTTTTCTTTCCAGGGAAAAGGGGGGCCGTGTTTGTGTCGGGGGCCTGTGGCTGGGAGTGGCCGGCTGGCTCCTGAAAATCCACAAAAAGCAGGATGGTCCCGAGAAAGGGGCACCATGCCGATCGGGGTGGTTTGATAAGGGAAGTGTTCCTGCAATTGCCAGCCAGAAGGGGGGGGTTGTTTTTTTCCCGGGAAAAGGGCCGTGGGTTTTTGTTGGGGGCCTGTGGCTGGATGGCCGCGGCTCTGAAAATCCCGATACCAGGATGGTTTTCCCAATAAAGTGGCACCAGTGCGGTCGGGTTTGGTTTTATAGAGGAAGTGGCTCCTGCAATCGCCCGCCAGAAACGGGGGGGTGATTTTTTTGCCAGGAAAAGGGCCTGGGTTTTTTTTTGGGGGCCTGTGGTGGAAAAGGGGGGGCGGTTCCTGAAAATCCAGATACGCGGGGTGGTTCCCAGATGAAAGGTGGCACCCGCCAAATTTGGGGGGGTTTTATAACAATGGGTCCCGCAATTGCCACCCGATGATCAGGCAGTTTTACTTTTTGGGAAAAAGGGGCCCTGTTTTTTTGGGTTGTTGGGGTGGCCGGCTGGCTCCCGAAAAAAACAACGA
>NW_026994997.1:0-4835 GCF_028769735.1 Zonotrichia leucophrys gambelii
ATTCACCGGCCACCAAAAACACCCCCACTCTGCGTTAGGACCAGTAAAGACCGCCCATTGAACTGGCCATTTTCGGGCCACTGATTGTATCAGCCACGGCACTCGCCACCGGCCCTCCAGCAACCCCCATCGGATTCAAAAACGCCGCCCATCGCCAAACTACGGCCACTTCCCTAAAAAAACCCCTGCCTCCTTTCTGGAACCATCCGCGTATGGTTTCACAGCCAGCCGGCCACTCCCCACATGGCCCCCTGGAAACAAACCACCCTCCCTGGCAGCAACCCCACCACCGGCATAGCCCGACTTACAACGCCCCTTGCCTGGCCACTGATCGGGACTTCCTATCACGCCATCCAGCCGGCTGCCACCACGCTCTGGATGTCACCAGCCGCACTGCCAGTCACAGGCCCCTAACAAAACACGCCCTTTCCGGAAAAAAAGCCCCTTCGGCTGCACGATTCGGACTTGCCCTACCACCAGCCACCAGCCTGGCCTTTCCTGGACACAAACCCACCCCGCCTTGAATGCGGCCACTTCCCTACACCAAACGACACGGCCTTGCCTGGAACTCCTCTCCGCATTTGCTGGAGACTGCCACCACTGCCTATCAAATCACCGACTCCCATGCCCACTCAACACCATCCTGCATGTGGATTTCAGGAGCCACCGGCCACTCCCAGCCACAGGCCCCCAACAAACCACGCCTTTTCCGGAAAAACTCCGACCCCCATCTGGGCAGATTGCAGGAGCCCTTCCCTATCAACCACCCGACCGCACGTGCACCTTTCATCTGGAACCATCCTGCGTATCTGGATTTCAGAGCCAGCGCCACTCCAGCCAATCCCCAACACAAACCAGGCCCTTTCCCTGCAACACCAACTCGCCTCCTGGCAGATGCAGAGCCACTGCCCTATCAACCAGCCCACTTGCCTGGTGCACCATCTCTGGGAACCATCCGCATGTGGATTTTCAGGAGCCAGCCGGCACTCCCACAGGCCCCGAACACAACCACGCCTTCCCTGGAACAAACACCGCCCCTTCGGCTGGCAATAGCACTTGTATCACCAGCCGACTGCAGGCCACTTTCATCTGGAACATCCTGCATGTGATTCAGAGCCACCGCCACCCAGCCACAGCCCAAAAAAACACGCCCTTTTCCCTGGAATAAAACACCGCCCCTTCTGCTGCAGATTGCAGACACTTGTCTTCAAACCAGCCCACTGGCATGTGCCACCTTTCATCTGGGAACCATCTGCTACGTGGATTTTCAGGAGCCAGCCGCCACTCCCAGCACAGGCCCCCAACACAAACACGGCCCTTTTCCTGGAAAAATACCCCGCTTCGGCAATTGCGGAGCCACTTCATCAAACCACCGCTCGACGTGCCACCTTCACGGGAACCACCGCATGGATTTTCGGCAGCGCCACCCCACCACGCCCAACAAGCCCTTCCCTGAAAAAACTACCCCATTGCTCACACTGGCCTGGTGCCACCTTTATCTGGGAACCATCCGCTATGTGATTTTCAGGAGCCAGCGCCACTCCCAGCCACAGGCCCCAACACAAACACGCCCTTTTCCCTGGAAAAAACTACCCCCTTCTGCTGGCAGATGCAGGACCACTTGCTCTATCAACCAGCCCGACTTGGCACTGTGCCACCTTCATCTGGGAACCATCCTGCGTATCGTGGATTTCAGGAGCCAGCCGGCCACTCCCACCACAGCCCCAAACAAACACGCCCTTTTCCTGGAAAAACTACCCGCTCTGGCTGCAGATTGAGAGCCACTTCCTATCACCAGCACTCGCACTGTGCACCTTTCATCTGGGAACCATCCTGCTACGTGGATTTCAGACCAGCCGGCACTCCACACAGCCCAACACAACACGGCCTTTCCGAAAACTACCCCCCTTCTGGCTGCGATTGCGGACACTCCTACAACGCCACTGCACTGTGCCACCTTATCTGGAACCATCCTGCGTATCGTGGATTTTCAGGAGCCAGCCGGCCACTCCCAGCCACAGGCCCCAAACACAACACGCCCTTTTCCCTGGAAAAAACTACCGCCCCTTCTGGTGCAATTGCAGGAGCCACTTCCCTCTATCAACCAGCCCGACTCGACTGGTGCCACCTTTCATCTGGAACCATCCGGTTTTCGGACTCAGCCAGCCAGCACTCCCACACAACCCACGGCCCTTTCCCTGGCAAACTCCCCCGCATCCTGGCCAATTGCAGAGCACTGCACTCTATCAAACCCCGACTTACACTGTGCCACTTCACTGGGCAACCTACCTGCTTCGTGGATTTTCAGGAGCCAGCCGCACCTCCAGCCACAGGCCCCAACAAAACACGGCCCTTTTCCTGGAAAATAACTCCCCCTCTGTGCAGATTGGAGCACTTCCTCTACAACCAGCCCGACGGCACTGTGCCACCTTTCATCTGGAACCATCCTCGTATCTGGATTTTCAGGACCAGCCGGCCACGGCCCCGAACACAAACCACGGCCCTTTTCCCTGGCAAAAAAACTACCCCCCGCTTCTGGCTGGCAGATTGCAGGAGCCACTTCCTCTATCAAACCAGCCCGACTCGGCACTGGTGCCACCTTTCATCTGGGAACCATCCTGCGTATCGTGGATTTTCAGGAGCCAGCCGGCCACTCCCAGCCACAGGCCCCAACACAAACTACGGCCCTTTTCCCTGGAAGTAAAACTGACCTGCCCTCATCTGGCTGGCAGATTGCAGGAGCCACTTGCTCTATCAAACCAGCCCGACTCGGCACTGGTGCCACCTTTCATCTGGGAACCATCCTGCGTATCGTGGATTTTCAGGAGCCAGCGGCCACTCCCAGCCACAGGCCCCAACACAAACTACGGCCCTTTTCCCTGGAATAAAACTGACCTGCCCGTCATCTGGCTGGCAGATTGCAGGAGCCACTCTGGCAGATTGCAGGAGCCACTTGCCTCTATCAATCCAGCCAGACTTGGCACTGGTGCCACCTTTCATCTGGGAACCATCCTGCATATCGTGGATTTTCAGGAGCCAGCCGGCCACTCCCAGCCACAGGCCCCCGAACACAAACCACGGCCCTTTTCCCTGGCAAACAAACTTACCCACCCCGCTTCTGGCTGGCAGATTGCAGGAGCCACTTGCCTCTATCAAACCAGCCCGACTCGACACTGGTGCCACTTTCATCTGGGAACCATCCTGCGTATCGTGGATTTTCAGGAGCCAGCCGGCCACTTCCAGCCACAGGCCCCCGAACACAAACCACGGCCATTTTCCCTGGCAAACAAACTCACCGCCCCGCTTCTGGCTGGCAGATTGCAGAGCCACTTCCCTCTATCAAACCAGCCTGACTGGCACTGGTGCCACCTTTCATCTGGAAGCACCCTGTGCATCGTGGATTTTCAGGAGCCAGCCGGCCACTCCCAGCCACAGGCCCCCAAACACAAACCACGGCCCTTTTCCCTGGAATAAAACTGACCTGCCCGCATCTGGCTGGCAGATTGCAGAGCCACTTGCCTCTATCAATCCAGCCCGACTCGGCACTGGT
This sequence comes from Zonotrichia leucophrys gambelii, assembly GCF_028769735.1. Taxonomy (NCBI): domain Eukaryota; kingdom Metazoa; phylum Chordata; class Aves; order Passeriformes; family Passerellidae; genus Zonotrichia; species Zonotrichia leucophrys. The sequence goes on from NW_026994997.1 coordinate 3,551, forward strand.
GCCACCTTTCATCTGGGAACCATCCTGCGTATCGTGGATTTTCAGGAGCCAGCCGGCCACTCCCAGCCAAAGGCCCCCCAACACAAACTACCGCCCTTTTCCCCGGCAAACAAACTTACCCACCCCGCTTCTGGCAGGCAGATTGCAGGAGCACTTGCCTCTATCAAACCAGCCCGACTGGCACAGGTGCCACCTTGGTCTGGAGCCATCTAGCGTATTGTGGATTTTCAGGAGCCAGCCGGCCACTCCCAGCCACAAGTCCCCAAAAATAATCTACGGCCCTTTTCCCTGGAAGTAAAACACCTGCCCCATCATCTGGCTGGCACATTGCAGCAGCCACTTGGTAATATCAAACCTGTCCAACTTGGCACTGGTGCCACCTTACATCTGGGAACCATCCTGCGTATCCTGGATTTTCAGGAGCCAGCCGGCCACTCCCAGACACAGCCCACCGAATACAAACCACGGCCCTTTTCCTGGCAAACAAAATCACCCGCCCTGTTTTTAGCTGCAGATTGCAGGAGCCACTTCCCTCTATCAAACCACCCGACTCGACACTGGTGCCACCTTTCATCTGGAACCATCCTGCGTATCGTGGATTTTCAGGAGCCAGCCGGCCACTCCCAGCCACAGGCACCCAACAAAACCACGGCCCTTTTCCCTGCAAAGAAAACTCACCGCCCCTTCTGGCTGGCAGATGCAGAGCCACTTCCCTCTATCAACCAGCCCGACTCGACACTGGTGCCACTTTCATCTGGGAACCATCCTGCGTATCGTGGATTTTCAGGAGCCAGCCGGCCACTCCCAGCCACAGGCCCCCAAACAAAACTACCGCCCTTTTCCCTGGAAGTAAAACTGACCTGTCCGTCGTCTGGCTGGCAGATTGCAGGAGCCACTTGTCTCTATCAATCCAGCCCGACTTGGCAATGGTGCCACCTTTCATCTGGGAACCATCCTGCGTATCGTGGATTTTCAGGAGCCAGCCGGCCACTCCCAGCCACAGGCCCAAACAACACAAACCACGGCCCTTTTCCCTGGAAGTAAAACTGACCTGCCCATCTCTGGCTGGCAGATTGCAGGAGCCACTTCCTCTATCAATCCAGCCGACTCGGCACTGGTGCCACCTTTCATCTGGGAACCATCCTGCGTATCGTGGATTTTCAGGAGCCAGCCGGCCACTCCAGCCACAGGCCCCCGAACACAAACCACGGCCCTTTTCCCTGGCAAAAAAACTCCGCCCGCTCTGGGGGGGGGGGGGGGGGGGGGGGGGGGGGCCACAGGCCCC
>NW_026994998.1:0-4825 GCF_028769735.1 Zonotrichia leucophrys gambelii
CCCAACCCGGTATCGTGGTTTTCAGGACCCCGGGGCCCACCCCCACCCCCCCCAAAAAAAAACCCCCCGCATTTTTCCCCGAAACAAAACCACCACCCCCTTTTTTGGATGTATTGAGGGCACATGGTTTTAAAACCAACCGATTGGCTGGTCCCGGGGTTGGGTCTGGAAAACCCTCGCTTCGTGGGTTTGATCAGCCCCCAGCCCCTCCGCCACAGGAATACAAACCCCGACCGTTCCCCGCAAAAAAAAATAACCCCCCCCTTTTGCATGGAGATTCCGGGCCCCTTGGTCTATCAACCAGCCCCATTTTCATGGTTCCCCCCGGGGGTTTGGGGAACCTCCCGGTGGCGTGGATTTTCAGGAGCCCGCCGGCCCCCCACAGGCCCCCCAAAAAAAGCCAGGCCCCTTTTCCTGGAAAAAAAATCAGCTGACCCCCTACTTGTGCAGATTCAGGGGCCCTTTTTTTTATCAAGGCCGACATGGCTGGTGCCCCCTTTGGGTTTGGGGAACCCTCCCCGGGCCCGGGGTGGATTTTCGAACAAGGGCCACTCCCCCACGGGCCCAAAAAACAAAAATACGGTTTTCCCCGGGAAAAAAATGACTGCCCTTCTGGGGCAGTGGGAGCCCCTTGGCTCTATCAAACCCACCCCACTTGGCACGGTGCCACCTTTCATCTGGGAACCCTCCTGGTTGTGGAAATTTTGGAGCCCGCCGGGGCCACTCCCCGCCACGGCCCGAACACAAAAGGGGCCTTTTTCGGAAAAAACTATGCCCTTTGTTTGGAGATTTAGGAGACTTGGTTAAAACCACCCCATGGCATGGTGTTTTGGGAAACCCCCCTGGCTTGGATTTAGGGCCACCCGGCCCCCCCAGCCCAAGGCCCCAAAAAAAACGGCCCCTTTTCCTGGAAAAACTCAGTGCCGTTCTGGTGGGTTGCGGAGCATTTGGCTATAAACCAGCCCCACTTTTCATGGTGCCCCTTTTTATCGGGAAACCCCCTGCGTATGTGGAAATTTAGGGGGCCGCGGCCCCTCCCCCCAAAAGGCCCCAAACAAACCGGCCCCTTTTCCCCGGCAAACAAAATACCCCCCCCTTTCTGGCTGGCAGATTTCAGGAGCCCCCTTGGCTCTATAAACAGCCCGTCGGATGGTGCCCCTTGGGTCTGGGAAAATCCTGCGCGGCTGGATTTTCAGGAGCCAGCTGGCCATCCCAGCGCAGGCCACCAAACACAAACCACGGCCTATTTCCTGGCAAACAAAACTAGACAAATCTGGGACTTTTTTACCAACTAAAATGGTTTGAATAATCTGGTCATAATAATTGATTTCTACAAGGAATTTTTAAATCTTTCTTCGAGTTCAGAAAGTCCAGGACTGAGGTCTTTTCTTCCTTATCAATATTGCAATGAAATTGATAAATAAAGACCAACTCTTTATTTTTCTTTTTAACCCAAGTAGATAATTACTATTCATTAATCCATTTTGTGGACCAATATTTGCCATTCTGATGTAAGTTGTACTCTTTACAATAGACATTCTGTGACTATGTTGACAAGTCTTGGGTGATGATCCTAACTGGTTTAGATACACATAGGGGGAAATTTCCTCAACCAGTGTCAGTCTGAGCATGCGTATCAGAAGGTCTTTCTGTAGCTGGGAATTTTCCATGAAAGGGATTCGTTAGGGAAGAGACACTTGTCCCAGAGTTTTACTTTCTTCTTGAACACTGCTTAAGGAACTGGATCCATGTCCATTTGGATCTCTGTCTGACAGAACTTTGTCATGCCAGTGCTTGAAATGCATCTCGAAGAGAATTCACTACACAGAATGAATGAGAGTGGTAGGGCTCAGTGGGGCTCCCCAGGCCCAACCCCTCCTGTTCAACCAGGATACCTAGAGCCTCTTGCCCGCGATTCTATCTGGGTGTACTTTTAATGTCTTCTAAGATCCAGGTTCAGAAGCTTTTGGGCAGTCTGTGCGGGTTCAGTCACCCTCACAGTAAAACATATTTGGTGATGTTCATAGGCAATCTCCTGTATTTCAGTGTGTGCCCACTGCTCTTGTCTTTTCATCAGCATCACTTAAAAGGACACTGGCTCCTCCTTTTGCTTATTGCTTCCCGTATGTAATGTGTGCAGCATGTAGAGAAATGTAAAAACCTCCTGAAGGCCAGCAGACATATTCCCTTCATCTACCAGTCAAGTTGATTCATCAGAGGTGTTGAAAAGTTGTTTCAGCATGAAATTCCCAGGAAAATCCATGCCGAGTACATTGCTTTGCCCTCCTTCATATGCCAGGCAAGGCTTTCAGGAATAGCTGCCCCTTCAACTTCGTGGGGTCAAAAAAGGCTGGCTAACTTGTACTTTTCCGAGTCCTCCTAATAGCCATTTTTGAAGAGGGCAGTCTTTTGCTTTCATGCAGTCTTAGTACGGAAAATCCATACTTTGGTCTTTAGCGTTTCTTGTCACTCAACTTCGTAAAAAGTTTTTCCACTATGTCTGGCAAGGAGAATCTGGGTCAGGGCTGAAAACATCTCCCATCGTGTTGTACATGTTGCAGAGAAGTCTACAGAGTGTTTTGCAGGAAGAAAAAGAAAGTTATCCAAAACACCTTCCAATCGAATGTTCATGTGTTTGGAAAAGGTAGGAGAGTGGTAAGGTACTGTTTTCTATCAGTTTGCAAGCTGCGCACACTATCCCAGTGTTGTGCAGCTTCATTCTTCACCTTTCCGAAGCAGCCGCACTCCCACTGCCGGAGGCGAAGAAGCGGCTTCTTCGCGCAAAGGCGATTGTGCCGGTCACAGTGCACTCCAGACGGCGGCTTCTGCCCAAATGTGCCCGGGACCGGCGCTTAGCTCCGGGGACATCCGTACCTGCTTCTTTCGGGACTTTTGTGGTCTACATCATTGCAAAAACTTTTCCACTATGTCTGGCAAGGAGAAACTGTGCCCGCACAGAAAACATCTCCCATCGTGTTTGTACTGTTGCAGAGGGTTTGCAGAGTGTTTTGCAAAGAGAAAAACAAAGTTGTCCAAAACACCTTCCAACCGAATGTTCATGTGTTTGGAAAAGGTAGGAGTGTGGGAAGGTACTGTTTTCTATCAGTTTTTCAAGCTGCGCACAAACTTGTGTTGTGCAGCTTCATTCTTCACCCTTTTCCCAAGCAGCCGCACTCTCCAGCTGCGGAGGCGAAGAAGCGGCTTCTTCGCGCAAAGGCGATTGTGCCCGGTCACAGTGCACTCCAGTGCGGCGGCTTCTGCCGAAATGTGCCCCGGGGCCCGGGGCTTAGCTCCGGGACATCGTACCTTCTCTTTCGGGACTTTTGTGGTCTACATCATTGCAAAAAACTCTTCCCCTATGTCTGGCAAGGAGAAACTGTGCCTGCACAGAAAACATCTCCCCTCGTGTTTTACATGTTGCAGAGAGGTTTGCAGAGTGTTTTGCAAGAAGAAAAACAAAGTTGTCCAAAAACCTTCAACCGAATGTTCATGTGTTTGGAAAAAGGTAGGAGTGTGGTAAAGGGACTGTTTTCTATCAGTTTGCAAGCTGCGCACACAATCTAGTGTTGTGCAGCTTCATTCGTTTACCTTCCGAAGCAGCGCACTCTCCAGCTGCGGAGGCGAAGAAGCGGCTTCTTCGCGCAAAGGCGATTGTGCGGTCACAGTGCACTCCAGTGCGGCGGCTTTGCCGAAATGGCCGGGACCGCGCTTAGCTCCGGGGACATCGTACCTTCTTTCGGGACTTTTGTGGTCTACATCATTGCAAAAAACTATTCCATATGTCTGGCAAGGAGAAACTGTGCCCGCACAGAAAACATCTCCCATCGTGTTGTTACATGTTGCAGAGAGGTTTGCAGAGTGTTTTGCAAGAAGAAAAACAAAGTTGTCCAAAACACCTTCCAAACCGAATGTTCATGTGTTTGGAAAAGGTAGGGAGGGGGTAAAGGGACTGTTTTCTACAGTTTGCAAGCTGCGCACACAATCCTAGTTTGTGCAGCTTCATTCTCACCTTTCCGAAGCAGCCGCACTCTCCAACTGCCGGAGGCGAAGAAGCGGCTTCTTCCGCAAAGGCGATTGGCGGTCACAGGATCCAGTCGGGGCTTCTGCCGAAATGCCCCGGGACCGGCGCTTAGCCCGGGGGACATCTTCCCTTTTTTTTGGGGATTTTGTGGTCTAAATCTTGGGGAAAAAAACTATTCCATATTTTTCTGGCAAGGAAAACTGTCCCTGCAAAAAAACCCCTTTCGTTTTGTACATGTTGAAAGGAGTTTGCAGATTTTTTTGCAAGAAAAAAAAGTTGCCAAAAACCCCTTTCCCCAAGGGAATTTCGGGTTTGGAAAAAGGGGAGTGTGGAAGGTATGTTTTCTATCATTTGAAAGCTGGACACTCCATGTTGTGCAGCTTCATTTCCATTTAAAAGCAGCCGCCCCCCCGGGCTCCAAAGAAGGGGCTTTTGGCAAAGGCGATTGTGGTCACGTGCACCGGGCGGGGCTTTCCCAAATTTTTGTGTATCTGCTGAGGCCCCGGAGGTCTCTGCCTTAAATTTGGGTTTTTGGTCTTGGCAATCAAAGGGTTTTTATTTTGCAGCAGTAGGAGGGAAGTGAATGGATTTTTGGTTAAAAGGAAGTAAAAAAAAGTTTCAAGGTTGAAAACAAAAAATTGCAAAAAAAGAAGCGCCTTGTCCCTTAGTTTGTAGCTGTGTTTGAACAAAATGAAATGTGCAACTCGGTGTTCCTGGGTATAATCGTTACAGGTACTTTAGTTGCTGAATTTCTTCGTCAATTAAGAAAGAAACCGGAAATTTTATTTTATCTCACAATTACCC
>NW_026994999.1:0-4822 GCF_028769735.1 Zonotrichia leucophrys gambelii
GAGGGAAAAAGGGGGCCCCAGTCCAAGTGGGCGGTTTAAAGGGGAAAGTCTCCTGCAATTGCAGCCAGATAGGGAGGTAGTTTTTTTTCCGGGGAAAAAGGGCCGGGTTTTTTTGGGGCTGGGGCTGGGAGGGGCCGGCTGGCCCCTGAAAATCCAATACGCAAATGTTCCCAATAAAGGTTTGGGCCCCGGGGGCCAAGCCCCCCGGGCGGTTTGTAGAGGCAAGTGGCCCCTGCAATCTGCCAGCCAAAAAGTGGCGGTAGTTTTTTTTCCGGGGAAAAGGGCCGTGTTTTTTTTGGGGGGGGGGCCTGTGGGGGAGGGGCCGGCTGGCTCCTGAAAATCCACGATAGCAGGATGGTTCCCAGATAAAGGGGGGCACCGTCCGATCGGGGGGTTGATAGGGGGAAGTGTCCTGCAATCTCCACCAAAGGGGCGGTAATTTTTCCGGGGAAAAGGGGCCGTGGTTTTTTGGGGGCCTGTGGCGGGGAGGGCCCGGGTGGCTCTGAAAACCACGATACCAGGAGGGTCCCAGATAAAGGGCACCGGGCCCAAGTGGCTGGTTGAAGATCAAGTGGTTCCTGCAATCTCCAGCCAATGACGGGCAGGTCAGTTTTTGTCACCCTGCCAAGTGGGCAGGTTTGATATTACAATCTCTGCATGTGCAGCCAGATGAGGGAGGTCGTTTTACTTCCGGAAAGGGGTGTTGTTTTGGGCTTGGCTGGGAGTGGCGGCGGCTCTGAAATCACACCAGATGGTCCCAGATGAAAGTGGCACGGCAGTCGGTGGTTTGATAAGGAAGGCTCGCAATCTCCGCCAAACGGGGGGGTAGTTTTTTGCCCGGAAAAGGCGTGGTTGGTTCGGGCTGTGCTGGGTGGCGGCGCTCTGAAATCACATGCAGAGGTTCCAATAAGTGCACCACCAGTGGCTATTGTAGAGGCAGTGGCTCCTCAATCTCGCCAGATGGGGGGAGTTTATCCAGGAAAAGGCCTGTTTTGTTGGGGCCTTGGTGGGTGGGCCCGGGTGGCCCTGAAATCCCCGATAGCGGATGGTTCCAATGAAGGGCCCAGTGCCAGTGGCGGTTTATACAAGGGTCGCAATGCCAGCAGTTGGGCAGGTCAGTTTTATTCAGGAAAGGCCTGTTTTTGGGCTGTGCTGGGGGCCGCTGGCCCGAAAACCACATCCTGGTTCCCAAAAGTGGCACTGCAATGGGGTTTTAAAGGTCTGCAATGCCAGCAGAAGGGCGGGAGTTTTTCCGGAAAGGCCGGGTTTTTTGGGGCTGTGGGGGAGGCGGGGCTCGAAAATCCACATAGCGTGGCCCAGAAAGGTGCACAGGCCAGTCGGCTGGTTTGAAGAGGCAAGTGGTCCTGCATTGCCGCAGAGGGGGGTAGTTTTTTCAGGAAAGGCCGTTTTGTTTGGGCCTGTGCTGGGAGTGGCCGTGGCTCGAAATCCACGATACCAGGATGGTTCCAGATGAAAGTGGCACAGTCATGGGTGGTTTGAAGAGGAAGTGGTCTGCAATTCCACCAGAGGGGGGTGTTTTTCAGGGAAAGGCTGTTTTGTTGGGGCCGTGTGGAGGCCGCTGCTCCGAAATCCAGATAGCAGATGTTCCAGATGAAGGCACCGTGCAAGTGGCGGTTAAAAAGTGTCTGCATTCACAAATGGGGAGGCGTTTTTCAGGGAAGGCCTAGTTTTTGGGGCTGTGCTGGGGGGCCGCGCTCCTAAATCACATACGGGATGCCAGAAGTGCACATGCCCAAATCGGGCTGGGTGATAGAGGCAAGGTCCTGCAATCTGCAGCAAGGGAGGTTTGTAATTCGGGAAAGGCCTGTTTTGTTGGGGCCTGTGGTGGGAGTGGCCGGCTGGCTCTGAAATCCGAACCGATGTCCCAGATGAAAGGGCACCAGTGCCAGTGGCTGGTTTTAAGGAAGTTCCTGCAATCTGCCACCAGAGACGGGCGTCAGTTTTACTCAGGGAAAAGGCCGTGTTTGTGTTGGGCTGGGCTGGGAGTGGCCGCTGGCTCCTGAAAATCCACGATACGCAGGATGGTTCCCAGATGAAAGTGGCACCAGTGCCAAGTCGGGCTGGTTGATAGAGGCAAGTGGCTCCTGCAATCTGCAGCCAGAAGCGGCGGTAGTTTTTTTGCCAGGGAAAAGGGCCGTGGTTTGTGTTCGGGGCCTGTGGCTGGGAGTGGCCGGCTGGCTCCTGAAAATCCACGATACGCGGATGGTTCCCAGATGAAAGGTGGCACCAGTCCAAGTCGGGCTGGTTTGATATAGGCAAGTGGCTCCTGCAATCTGCCAGCCAGATGACGGGCAGGTCAGTTTTTCTTCCAGGGAAAAGGGCGTGTTGTTTTGGGGCTGTGGGTGGGGGTGGCCGGCTTGCTCCTGAAAAAACCACAAAACGCGGATGGTCCCAATAAGGTGGCACCAGTGCCAAGTCGGGCTGGAATTGATAGAGCAAGTGGTCCTGCAATCTGCCAGCCAGTTGAGGGGAGGTCAGTTTTACTTCCAGGGAAAAGGGCCGTAGGTTTTTGTTGGGGGCTGTGGCTGGGAGTGGCCGGCTGGCTCCTAAAATCCCGATACGCATGGATGGTTCCCAGATGAAAGGTGGCACCAGTGCCGAGTCGGGGTGGATTGATAGAGGCAAAATGGCTCTGCAATCTGCCCGCCAGAAAGCGGGCAGGTCAGTTTTATTCCCGGGGAAAAAGGGGCCCTGGTTTGTGTTCGGGGGCCGTGGCTGGGAGTGGCCGGCTGGCTCCTGAAAATCCCAAAACGCAGGATGGTTCCCAGATGAAAGGTGGCACCAGTGCCAAGTTGGGCGGTTTTTATAACCAAGGGCTCCCGCAATTGCCAGCCAGAAGAGGGCAGGTCAGTTTTATTCCAGGGAAAGGGCCGTAGTTGTTGGGGCTTGTGGCTGGGAGTGGCCGGCTGGCTCCTGAAAATCCACATACGCGGATGGTCCAGAAAAGGTGGCACCCGTGCCAAGTCGGGCTGGATGATAGAGGCAAGTGTCCTGCAATTGCCAGCCCGATGAGGAGGTCAGTTTTAAATCCAGGGAAAAGGGCCGTAGTATTTGTTTGGGGACCTGTGGCTGGGGGTGGCCGGCTGGCTCCTGAAAATCCACGATACGCAGGATGGTTCCCAGATGAAAGGGGGCACCGTGCCGGTCAGGCGGTTGATAGAGGGAAGTGTCTCCTGCAATCTGCCAGCCAAAGCGGGGCGGGTGAGTTTTGTTTGCCAGGGAAAAGGGCCGTGGTTTTGTGTTGGGGGCCTGGGGCGGGAGTGGCCGGCTGGCTCCTGAAAATCCACGAACGCAGGATGGTTCCCAGATGAAAGGTGGCACCAGTCCCCAAATTGGGCGGTTTGAAGAGCCCAAATGGCTCTGCAATCTGCCCGCCAGATGATGGGCAGGTCGTTTTATTCCAGGGAAAAGGGCTAGATTTTTTTGGGGCCTGTGGGTGGGAGTGGCCGGCTGGCTCCTGAAAATCCACAAAACGGTGGATGGTTCCAGATAAAAGGGGGCACCAGTGCCAAGTCGGGCTGGTTTGATAGAGGCAAGTGGCTCCTGCAATCTGCCAGCCAGAGGATGGGGAGGGCATTTCTTCCAGGGAAAAGGGCCGTGTTTGTGTTGGGGCCTGTGGCTGGGGGGTGGCCGGCTGGCTCCTGAAAATCCACTTTCGCGGATGGTTCCAGATAAAGGTGGCACCAGTGCAAATCGGGCTGGTTTGATAAGGCAAGTGGCTCCTGCAATCTGCCAGCCAGAGAGGCAGGTCGTTTTTTATTCCAGGGAAAAAGGGCCGTGGGTTTTGTTTCGGGGGCCTGTGGCTGGGAGTGGCCGGGTGGCTCCTGAAAATCCACGATACGCAGGATGGTTTCCCAGATGAAAGTGCACCAGTGCAGTTCGGGCTGGAGATGAGGAAGTTGGCCCGCCTTTGCAATCTGCAGCCAGAAGCGGGGCGGGTGGTTTGTTTTTCCCGGGAAAAGGGCCCTGGGTTGTTTCGGGGGCCTGTGGCTGGGAGTGGCCGGGTGGCTCCCTGAAATCCACGATACGCAGGATGGTTCCAGATGAAAAGGTGGCACCATCCAAGCCGGGCTGGTAGTTAGAGGCAAGTGGCTTTCCGCAATTCCAGCCAGATGAGAAGCAGATGTTAAAAATTTTTTCCAGGGGAAAAGGGCCGTGTTTTGTTGGGGCCCGTGGCTGGGAGTGGCCGGCTGGCTCCTGAAAATCCACGATACGCAGATGGTTCCCAGATGAAAGGTGGCAACCAGTCCAAGTCGGGGTGGTTTTATAGAGGCAAGTGGTTTCCCGCAATCTGCCAGCCAGATGACGGGCAGGTCAGTTTTACTTCCAGGAAAAGGCCGTAGTTTTTTGTTGGGGCTGTGGCTGGGAGTGGCCGCTTGGGTCCTGAAAATCCACAAAACGCGAGGTCCCAGAAAAGGTGGCACCAGTGCCAAGTCGGGCTGAGTGATTTGAGCAAGGGTCTGCAATTGCCAGCCAGAAAGTTGGGGAGGTCAGTTTTTTTTTTTTTTCTTCCAGGGAAAAGGCCGTAGTTTTTGTTGGGGCCTGGCTGGGAGTGGGCCCGGGTGGCTCCTGAAAATCCCCCCGAACGCAAAGTTTCCCAAAGAAAGGTGGGACCATCATGGGGGGTTTTTAAAACAAGGGGGGGCAATTTCCACCCCAAAAATTGGGAGGGGGGTTTTTTTGGGAAAGGGGCCCTGTTTTTTTTTGGGGCCTGTGGCTGGGGGTGGCCCCCTGGGTCCGAAAATCCACAAACCAGGGTGGTTTCCCCGATGAAATGGCACCGGCCCCCAAAAATTTTGGG
>NW_026995000.1:0-4818 GCF_028769735.1 Zonotrichia leucophrys gambelii
TGGATGCAGACTCATCCCAACCGCCCGCCCGGAACAAAACCACCCTTCTGGAGAAACTTCCGGCCTTCTGGCTTCAACCAGGCACTCCCGCACGCCCCAACCACTGGCACCTGTTGTGATTTCGGCACCTGCAGGTTCAGCCAGCCCGCCACAAACCAGGCCCCTTCATGACCACCTTTCCGGCACAAATCTGGCCTCGACTTCAGGACGCCAATCAGGACACTTGCCTTCATAACCTCTGCATGTGGATTTTCGGAACCATCACACCCGACAACCACGGCCCCGAACAAAACACCGCTTCTGGAGAAACCCTCCCATAGCAGACGGGCACTTTCTCTGAACACCGACTGGTTGGGCCACCATTACACGGCAACACACGGCCTCCAACAGCCCCACTCGGCCTTCGGAGCACCTTCCCACGCGGCAGGTGCAACTCTCTTAACCACCCGTCGTGGTTCAACGGACATCCGCACGCGAATCAAACCGGCCTCCCGGCAACAAACTCACCCCCCTGGGAAATACACCCGCCCCTTCTTGGGGCCATCGGACTGTTTCAACCGCGCCATGCACTCAAGGAACACGCTTCTGATATAGCCCGGATCAGCCATGCCTACAACAGCCCCTGGATGACCTCCGATCTGTGGATTCAGGGCACCATCCAGCCGCCCAACTGGGCCTTTCATGGAAACTGTGCTCTGGCTGGCAGATTGCAGGAGCCACTTGCCTCATCAACCAGCCGACTTGGCACTGGTGCCACTTTCATCTGGGAACCATCCGGTATCGTGGATTTTCAGGAGCAGCCGGCCACTCCAGCCACAGGCCCCAACACAAACACGGCCCTTTTCCTGGCAAAAAACTCACCGCCCGCTTCTGGCTGGCAGATTGCAGGAGCACTTCCTCTATCAAACCAGCCGACTGGCATGGTGCCCTTTCTCTGGGAACATCCTGCGTATGTGGATTTTCAGGAGCCAGCCGGCCACTCCACCACAGGCCCCAAAACAAACACGGCCTTTTCCTGGAATAAAACGACCTGCCTCATCTGCTGGCAGATTGCAGGAGCCACTTGCTCTATCAAACAGCCCGACTGGCACTGTGCCACCTTTCTCTGGGAACCATCCTGCGTATGTGGATTTTCAGGAGCCAGCGGCCACTCCAGCCACAGCCCCAACAAAACTACGGCCCTTTTCCCTGGAAAAAACTACCTGCCCGCTCTGGCTGGCAGATTGCAGGAGCACTTGCCTCTATCAACCAGCCCGACTGGCACTGGTGCCACCTTTCATCTGGGAACCATCCTGCGTATCGTGGATTTCAGGAGCAGCGGCACTCCCAGCCACAGCCCCAAACAAACACGGCCCTTTTCCCTGGAAAAAAACTACCGCCCCTCTGGCTGCAGATTGCAGGAGCCACTTGCCTCTATCAACCAGCCGACTGGCACTGGTGCCACCTTTCTTGGGAACCATCCTGCGTATCGTGGATTTTCAGGAGCAGCGGCCACTCCAGCCACAGCCCCAAAAAAACTACGGCCTTTCCTGGAATAAACTACCGCCCGCTCTGGCTGCAGATTGCAGGACACTTCCTCTATCAACCAGCCCGACTCGGCACTGGTGCCACCTTTCATCTGGGAACCATCTGCGTATCGTGGATTTTCAGGAGCCAGCCGGCCACCCACCACAGGCCCCAACACAAACACGGCCCTTTTCCTGGAAAACTACCGCCCTTCTGGCTGGCAGATTGCAGGAGCCCCGAACACAAACTAGGCCCTTTTCCCTGGAATACAAACTGACCCTGCCCCATCTGGCTGGCAGATTGCAGGAGCCACTTGCCTCATATCAACCAGCCCGACTGGCACTGGTGCCACCTTTCATCTGGGAACCATCCTGCGTATCGTGGATTTTCAGGAGCCAGCGGCCACTCCCAGCCACAGGCCCCCAAACACAAACTACGGCCCTTTTCCCTGGAAGTAAAACTACCTGCCGCGTCATCTGGCTGCAGATTGCAGGACCACTTGCCTCTATCAATCCAGCCCGACTGGCACTGGTGCCACCTTTCATCTGGGAACCATCCTGCGTATCGTGGATTTTCAGGAGCCAGCCGGCCACTCCCAGCCACAGGCCCCAAACACAAACTACGGCCCTTTTCCCTGGAAGTAAACTGACCGCCCGCTCTGGCTGGCAGATTGCAGGAGCCACTTGCCTCTATCAATCCAGCCCGACGGCACTGGTGCCACCTTTCTCTGGGAACCATCCTGCGTATCGTGGATTTTCAGGAGCCAGCCGGCCCCCCAGCCACAGGCCCCAAACAAAACTACGGCCCTTTTCCCTGGAATAAAACTACCGCCCCTCATGGCTGCAGATTGCAGGAGCCACTTGCCTCTATCAAACCAGCCCGACTGGCACTGGTGCCACTTTCATCTGGGAACCATCCTGCGTATCGTGGATTTTCAGGAGCCAGCCGGCCACTCCAGCCACGCCCCAAACACAAACACGCCTTTTCCCTGAATAAAACTGACCGCCCGTCTCTGCTGGCAGATTGCAGGAGCCACTTGCCTCTATCAACCAGCCCGACTGGCACTGGTGCCACCTTTCATCTGGGAACATCCTGCGTATCGTGGATTTCAGGAGCCAGCCGGCCACTCCAGCCACAGGCCCCAACACAACACACGGCCCTTTTCCCTGGAAAAAACTGACCTGCCCGTCATCTGGCTGGCAGATTGCAGGAGCACTTGCCTCTATCAAACCAGCCCGACTCGGCACTGGTGCCACCTTTCATCTGGGAACCATCCTGCGTATCGTGGATTTTCAGAGCCAGCCGGCCACTCCCAGCCACAGGCCCCAACACAAAACACGGCCCTTTTCCCTGGAATAAACTACCCTGCCCGTCATCTGGCTGGCAGATTGCAGGAGCCACTTGCCTCTATCAAACCAGCCCGACTGGCACTGGTGCCACCTTTCATCTGGGAACCATCCTGCGTATCGTGGATTTTCAGGAGCCAGCCGGCCACTCCCAGCCACAGCCCCAAACAAAACTACGGCCCTTTTCCTGGAAGTAAAACTGACCTGCCCGTCATCTGGCTGGCAGATTGCAGGAGCCACTTGCCTCTATCAACCAGCCCGACTCGGCACTGGTGCCACCTTTCATCTGGGAACCATCCTGCGTATCGTGGATTTTCAGGAGCCAGCCGGCCACTCCCAGCCACAGGCCCCAAACAAACCACGGCCCTTTTCCCTGGAAAAAACTACCGCCCGCTTCTGGCTGGCAGATTGCAGGAGCCACTTGCCTCTATCAAACCAGCCCGACTCGGACTGGTGCCACCTTTCATCTGGGAACCATCCTGCGTATCGTGGATTTTCAGGAGCCAGCCGGCCATCCCAGCCACAGGCCCCCAACACAAACTACGGCCTTTTCCCTGGAAGTAAAACTGACCTGCCCGTCTCTGGCTGGCAGATTGCAGGAGCCACTTGCCTCTATCAAACCAGCCCGACTGGCACTGGTGCCACTTTCATCTGGGAACCATCCTGCGTATCGTGGATTTTCAGGAGCCAGCCGGCCACTCCCAGCCACAGGCCCCAAACACAAACTACGGCCCTTTTCCTGGAAGTAAAACTGACCTGCCCGTCTTCTGGCTGGCAGATTGCAGGAGCCACTTGCCTCTATCAACCAGCCCGACTCGGACTGGTGCCACCTTTCATCTGGGAACCATCCTGCGTATCGTGGATTTTCAGGAGCCAGCCGGCCACTCCCAGCCACAGGCCCCCAAAACAAACTACGGCCCTTTTCCCTGGAAGTAAAACTCACTGCCCGTCATCTGGCTGGCAGATTGCAGGAGCCACTTGCCTTATCAATCCAGCCGACTGGCACTGGTGCCACCTTTCATCTGGGAACCATCCTGCGTATCGTGGATTTTCAGGAGCCAGCCGGCCACTCCCAGCCACAGGCCCCAACACAAACTACGGCCCTTTTCCCTGGAAGTAAAACTGACCTGCCCGTCATCTGGCTGGCAGATTGCAGGAGCACTTGCCTCTATCAAACCAGCCCGACTGGCACTGGTGCCACCTTTCATCTGGGAACCATCCTGCGTATCGTGGATTTTCAGGAGCCAGCCGGCCACTCCAGCCACAGGCCCCAAACACAAACTACGGCCCTTTTCCTGGAAAAAAGACTCCACCTGGCTGGGCAGATTGCAGGAGCCCCTTGCCTCTATCAACCAGCCGACTTGGCACTGGTGCCACCTTTCATCTGGGAACCATCCGCGTATCGTGGATTTTCAGGAGCCAGCCGGCCACTCCAGCCACAGGCCCCAAACAAACTACGGCCCTTTTCCTGGAAGTAAAACTGACCGCCCGTCATCTGGCTGGCAGATTGCAGGAGCCACTTGCCTCTATCAATCCAGCCCGACTGGCACTGGTGCCACCTTTCATCTGGGAACCATCCTGCGTATCGTGGATTTTCAGGAGCCAGCCGGCCACTCCAGCCACAGGCCCCCGAACACAACTACGGCCCTTTTCCCCGGAAGTAAAACTGACCTGCCCATCATCTGGCTGGCAGATTGCAGGAGCCACTTGCCTCTATCAAACCAGCCCGACTCGGCACTGGTGCCACCTTTCATCTGGGAACCATCCTGCGTATCGTGGATTTTCAGGAGCCAGCCGGCCACGGCCAACCACAGGCCCTCGAACACAAACCACGGCCATTTTCCCTGGCAAACAAAACTCACCCGCCCCGCTTCTGGCTGGCAGATTGCAGGAGACACTTCCCTCTATCAAACCAGCCCGACTCGGTACTGGTGCCACCTTTCATCTGGGAACCATCCTGCGTATC
>NW_026995001.1:0-4801 GCF_028769735.1 Zonotrichia leucophrys gambelii
AATTTTTTGCCAGCCCGAGGGGCGGTATTTCTTTCCAGGAAAGGGGCCCTGTTTGCTTTGGGGGGGGTGGTGGGGGTGGCCGGCTGGTCCTGAAAACCCCGTGCAGGTGGGTTCCCAGAGAAGGTGGGACCCTTTTCGAAAGGGGGTGGTTTTTATAGAGGAAATTTCTCCTGCAAACTGCCAGCCAGTGAGGGGGGTCAGTTTAATTCCAGGAAAGGGGGCCCTAATTTGTTTGGGGTTTTTGGCGGGAGTGGCCGGGCTGGCTCCTGAAAATCCACTAGGCGGTGGTTCCCAGATGAAAGGTGGGGACCCGTCGGTCGGGGGTGGTTTAAGGGAAGTGGCTCCCGAATCGCCCGCCCAAAAGGGGGGGGTGGTTTTGTTTGCCGGGAAAAAGGGGGGGTGGGTTTTTTTCGGGGGCTGTGGTGGGGGGTGGCCGGCTGGTCCTGAAAAAACGTACGCGGATGGTTCCCAGATGAAAGGTGGCACCCTGCCAGTGGGCTGGGTTTATATTAAAAATGGGTCTGCATTGCAGCCAAAAAGGGGGGGGTGGGTTTTTTTCCAGGGAAAAGGGCCGTGGTTTTTTGTTTGGGGGGGTGTGGTGGAGTGGGGGCTGGCCCTGAAAATCACATACCCGGATGGTTCCAGAAAAGGGGGGCACCCGTGCCAGTGGGTGGTTTTTATAGAGGGGAAGGGCTCCTGCAATCGGCCCCGCCAGAAGCGGGGGGGGTATTTTTTGCAGGGAAAAAAGGGCGTGGGTTTTTGTTTGGGGCCTGTGGTGGGAGTGGCCGGTGGTTTCCCGAAAAACCAGATACCCGGTGGTTCCCCGATAAAGGTGGACCGGCCGAGTCGGGGGGTTTGATAAGGCAAGTGGCTTTGCAATCGCCCCGCCAGATGAGGGCAGGTAGTTTTTTTTCCGGGTAAAGGGCCGTGGTTTTTGTTTTGGGGCCTTTGGGTGGGAGTGGCCGGGGTGGGTCCTGAAAATCCCCGATACGCAGGGTGGTTCCAGAGAAAAGGGGGCCCAGTGCCCAAATGGGCTGGGTTTTTGGGAGCCAATGGGTTTTGCAATCTGCCCGCCAGGGGGAATGGGCAGGTCAGTTTTTAATTCAGGGAAAAAGGGGTAATTTGTTGGGGGGTGTGGGGGGGATGGCCCGGGGGTGGTCTGAAAATCCACATTGCAGGGGTTCCCAGTGAAAAGTGGCCCCGTGCCCGTCGGGCTGGTTTATAGAGGAGTGGCTCCGCAATTGCCCGCCCGAGCGGCGTGTTTTTTTTTTTTCCCGGAAAAGGGGCCCGGTTTTTTGTTGGGGGCCCGGGCTGGGAAGTGGCCCGGGTGGGGTCTGAAAAACCGATAAGGAGGTTCCAGAGAAAAGGGGGCACCAGGCCAAGGGGGGGTGTTTGGAGAAGCCCAAATGGTTCCGCAATTGCCAGCCCGAAGATGGGCAGGTAGTTTTAATTCCGGGAAAGGGGGGTAGTATTTTTTGGGGGCCCTTTGGGGGGAGTGGCCGTGGCTCCTGAAAAAACAAAACGCAGGATGTTTCCCAGATGAAATGGCCCAGTGCAGTGGGTGGTTTTATAAAAGTGGGTCCCGCAAACTGCCCGCCGAAGGGGGTGGGGTTTTTTTTCCCGGAAAAGGGCCTGGGTTTTGTTCGGGGGCCCGGGCGGGATGGCCGGGGTCTGAAAAACCACGATACGAAAAGGGTGGTTCCCAGAAAAGGGGCACCCCTGCCGGTCGGGCTGGTTGAAGGCAAATGGCTCCCCATCTGCCCGCAGAGGGGCGGTAGTTTCTTCCCGGGAAAAGGGCCGTGGTTTTTTGGGGGGGGTTTCTGGGGGTGGGCCGTGGGTCTGAAAATCCACGATACGCAGGATGGTTCCCCGAAAAAGGGGGCACCTTCCCTTTGGGCTGGTTTGATAGGGGGGGTGGCCCTTTTCAATCTGCCCGGGCAGAAGCGGGGCGGGGGGTTTTTTGCAGGAAAGGCGGGTTTGTGTTCGGGGGGCCCGGGTGGGAGTGGCCGGCTGGCTCTGAAAATCCCCGAAAGAGGATGGTTCCCGAGAAAAGGGGGCCCGTGAAGTTGGGTGTTTTGGGGGCCCAAATGGGGCCTGCAATTGCCAGCCCAAAGAGGGCAGGTCGTTTTTAATTCCAGGGAAAAGGGGCCTAGATTGTTTGGGGGCCCCGTGGCCAGTGGCCGGCTGGCCCTGAAAAACCCGATACGAGGATGGTTCCCCGATGAAAAAAGGGCCAGTGCCAAGTGGGTGGTTTAAGACCCAAGGGGTCCCGCAATCTGCCCGCCGAAAAGGGGGTCCCTTTTTTAATTCCCGGGAAAAGGGGGTGTTTGTTGGGGGGCCTGTGGTGGGGGTGGCCGCTGGTCCTAAAATCCACATACGCAGGGGGTTCCCAGAAAAATGGCACCCAGTCCCATCGGGTGGTTTGATAGAGGAAAGGGCTCTGCAATTGCCCGCCGAAGCGGGGGGGTTAGTTTTTTTTGCCCGGAAAAGGGCCGGGGTTTGGTTCGGGGGCCCGTGGCTGGGATGGGCCCGGGTGGCCTAAATCCTATACGCAGGATGGTTCCCGATGAAGGGGCACCCCGTCCAGTTTGGGGGTTGAGAGGCAAGTGGTTTTTGAAAACTCCAGCCCGAAATTGGGGAAAGGGCAGTTTTAAAAACCAGGGAAAGGGGCCCTGTTTTTTTCGGGGCCTTGGCGGGGGTGGCCGGGTGGTCCTAAAAAACCACATACCCGGATGGCCCCGGGAAAGGGGCACCCGGCCAGTCGGGTTTTGATAAAAGTGGCTCCGCAATTGCCGCCAGAAGGGGGGGGTGGTTTTTTTCCGGGGAAAAGGGCCCTGGTTTTTTTTGGGGGCTGTGGCTGGGATGGCCGGCTGGGGCCCGAAAACCAATATGGGTTGGTTCCCCGAAAAGGTGGCCCATCCCCTTGGGTGGTTTTAATTTAAAGGGGCTTGCAATTGCCCGCCCGAGGGGGGGTAGTTTCTTCCAAGAAAAAAGGCAAGTTTTTTGGGGCTTTTGGCTTTAGTGGGGCGGCCCTGAAAAACCGAAAACCCGGATGGTTCCCCGATGAAAGGTGGACCCGTCCCCGTGGGTGGTTTTTTAGGGAAGTGGCTTGCAATCTGCCCCAGAGGGGGTGGGTTTTTTGTTTGCAGGGAAAGGGCCGTGTTTGTTTTTGGGGCCTGTGGGTTTGGGGGGGCCGCTGGTCCTGAAAATCCAGATAGCAGGATGGTTTTCCAGATGAAAGTGGCACCATCCAAATGGGCTGGTTGAAACCGTGGCCTGCAATTGCCCCCAGAAGATGGGCAGGTCGTTTAAATTCCAGGAAAGGGCCGTAGATTTTTTTGGGGGCCTTTTGGTAGTGGCCGGCGGCCCTAAAATCACATAGCGGATGATTCCATGAAAGTGGCACCAGTGCCACGGGGCTGGTTTGAAGAGCAAGTGGGGCCTGCAATCGGGCCGCCCGAAGGGGGGGGGTAGTTTTTTTTCCCGGGAAAAAGGGCCTGGGTTTTGGGGTTTGGGGGCTGGGTGGGGGTGGGGGGCTGGCTTTGAAAATCCCTTTTGAGGGTGGTTCCCAGATGAAAGGTGGCCCCGTCCCACGGGCTGGATTGAGGGAAGTGCTCTGCATTCCGCAGGACGGGCGGTAGTTTTCTTCCAGGAAAAGGGGCCGTGGTTTGTTCGGGGGGTGTGCTGGGAGTGGCCTGGCTCCTTTAAAAAACACGATACGCGGGTGGTTCCCCCAGAAAAGGTGGACAGTCCGAGTCGGCCGGTTTTTGGGGGAATGGCTCCTGCATCTCCAGCCCGAACGGGGGGGGTAGTTTTTTTCCCCGGGAAAGGGCCCCTTTTTTTGTTCGGGGCCTGTGGCGGGAGTGGGCCGGGGCTCCTGAAAATCCCCGATGCCGGATGGTTTTTCCCCAATGAAAAGTGGCACCAGGCCAAGTCGGGCCCGGTTTTAAAGTACCAAGTGGCTCCTGCAATCTGCCCCCAGAAGGGGGGTCGTTTTAATTCCCGGAAAAGGGCCGGGTTTGTTTGGGGGCCGTGCTGGGGGTGGCCGGCTGGCCTGAAAAACCAACTGAGGTGGTTCCAGAAAAAGGTGGCACCGTCCAGTCGGGTGGTTGATAGGGGAAGTGTCTCTGCAATCTGCCAGAGAAGGGGGCGGGGGGTTTTCTTTGCAGGGAAAAGGCCGTGGTTTTTGTTCGGGGGGGTGTGGCGGGAGTGCCCGGCGGTCTTAAATCCACAATACGGGATGGGTTCCCCGATGAAAGGTGGCACCCGTCCCCGTCGGGCTGGTTGATAGAAGAAGTGGCTCCTCAATTGCCGCCCCAACGGGGCGGGGGAGTTTTTTTTGCCAGGGAAAGGGCCCGGGTTTTTTTTTGGGGGCCCGTGGTGGGAGGGCCGGCGGCTCCTGAAAATCCGATTTAGGGGGTGGTTCCCAGATGAAAGGGGGCACCATCCAGTTGGGTGGTTTGTAAAATGGCTCTGCAATTGCCAGCCTGAGGGCAGGTCAGTTTTTTCTTCCCGGGAAAAGGGCCGTGTTGTTTTTGGGGCCCGTGTTTGGGGTGGCCCGGTTTCCCCCGAAAAACCAAATAGGGATGGTCCCCGAAAAGGTTTCCCAGGCCAGTGGGTGTTTTAAAGGGAAGTGGCTCCTGCAATCTGCCAGCCAGAGCGGGGGGTTAAATTTTGTTTGCCCGGGAAAAAAGGCCTGGTTTTGTTCGGGGGCCCGTGGCTGGGAGGGCCGGTGGCTCCTGAAATCCACGATACAGGATGGTTCCCAGATGAAAGGGGGGCACCGGGGCCGAGTCGGGGG
>NW_026995002.1:0-4799 GCF_028769735.1 Zonotrichia leucophrys gambelii
CCCCCCCCCCCCGTAGCGGACCCCATAGAGCTTGCAAAGCTCCATGGAGGATTGAGGCTTAACTTGGAACGTGAGTCATGATAACAGCAAAATAAGCTCCTTTCTTCTACCCCCCCCCCACTTTCTAGTAACCTCTAGCCACTTCCCCCTGACCTTTTTCATTGGAAAATTTTGGAACCCCTTATTTTTGAACAAAAATTTGAAAAAATTTTTTTTGGGGAGAAAAAAAGTTACAAAAAGGGCCGACACTGTCCCTCCAAAGTTCGGGTGTTTTTGTTTTTGTAATAGGGTCTTGTAGTAATCCCCCTTTTTGTATTAGCAACCCTTTCCCCCAAGGCTAAGGTATATTTTCCCAGAATAGAAAAAGGACACCGAGGGGGTGGGGGGGTTATGAAAGTGACCCCAGGCCAGTATGCTGTTTGGGACCCCCTACCCCAAAACCCCCAATGGAAAAAACCAAAAAAAAACGACCCACCAAAGAGTGAGGATTGGGTGATGTCGGGAGTGGGGCCCGAGTGCGAGCCCAGAGTGCTGAACACTGGGAGTCCCTCTCCCCCTGACCATGGGAGTCGTCCCCGTCGGTGGCCGAGCCGTGGGCCAGTGGGGACAACATGGAGGATCACCAGCCCAAAGGCTCCCAGGGGGGCCGGATCCCCGTCTGCCCCTAGAAGACAGGTGCGATACCCTCCCCCTCTGGGTCCCCCTGGGAGAACGACGGGACTGCAGCCCTGCCGAGCTCCCATACTGAGCTGACACTTTGAATAAAGGCCTTAAAAGGAGAAGAAGTCTCCTGGCCCTGTTTTTTAGCTGGTGCGCTCGTCCAGATAGCCCCCCGCAAGAAGACTAAGGGGGCCATCTTGGAACTTCAGGACAGGGCTTTTTAGGACCAGAGGGATGGCTCGGGAGCACGACACAGAGGAGCACCGGAGCACCGGACTGGGGGGAAAACCAGTGGTGGGAGGGGGGAGCGTGTGCATGTGTGTGTGAGTAGACGAAAGGCCGGTAGTGGGCCTTTGAAGGCGGGGACCCTTTTCTGCGTTTTGGGGGGGAGAACGGGGGAAAGGGGGCGGTGCTTGGAATTAGTGGGGTTGAGCCGCTCCAAGGGGGAAAAAAGGGGCCCCCCCCCCCGAGCATGGGGAGGGAATATTTTTTACGAGGGGCAGCACCAAAAGAGCCCTGACAGGGGAAGTCAGGAAGATTTGTAAGTCCCCAGAGGATTCGGGGCTTTTGTAAGTCTCGGAAGGTTCGGTAAGTTTTTGTTAGCCCCGAGAAGGATTGGGTAGCTCACAACCCCGCGGCAAAAGTAATTTGGGAAAAAGGGTCGGGCAAAAACCCCGAAGGAGGTTTGTGGTTTGCTTTAAGCCCTGATAGGGTGAACCCTAAAAAATTTGGGTTTGGGTTAGGCAAACAAAAATCAGGCAGTTGTTTTTTCCTGATGGGGGTCAGGCAGACCCGGGGGATCAGGCCCGGGTTTTGTGGTACAAGTCCCGATAGATGTAAGACCCGCGTGGGGAAAGTTGGGGAATCAAGGATGGGCTTTTTTTCGTATAAATCCTGAGCATTAGGCGAAATTTAAGTTCAGTGGGGAGGCTGAAGCCTAAACAAGGTTTTTTGAAAATTTCCCGGGCGTAAGGCACCTTTGGGCTTTTTTCCGTAAAATTTGGGGGGGGTGTAATAGTAAAAAGAACGGAAGGACTGAGATATTACATCCAAAGTTCCCTTTGGGGAAAAATGTTAGTAAAAAGGGATTCTATGGGCCCGGGGGATTAGATAAAGGAAAAAAGATCCTTATTTGTAGGAAGTGGGCCGGAATTTTTGAGGTGCAAAGGGGGATGGCTTTGGGGTGGCGAAAGATAAGTGGATGTGCCCAAATATTAAATAATTATCGACAGCTCGAGGGGGAATCTGATCCTGAGAAAAATTTCTGATGTATCTTGCTGGGGAAAGGCATGTTTAAGATGGGGGTGCAATTTGTAAGGTACAGAGGAAGAAAGAGGGGAATGAAGGGGGGATGATAGGACTAGTAAAAAGATGGGATCCCCCGGATTATTGCCTCCTTCTCCCCTCCACCTTATAAACCTCTTCTTCAAGCACCTCAAAAGGCAGTCCGGTTTTCCCCCCGGTGCCTTCATTACCCCTGCTCAAAAATCCCCTTCTACCCCTTAGCTTCCCCATGATAAACCCGTATCCCTCCTAACATCCCTCAAACCCCTTTATCCCCTCCACTTTTGCACCCACAAAGTGCCCCACTCCACCCGCTGCATTCTCCACCCCTTCTCCAGCTCCACTTTTTATTCATCAGGCTTTTTCCCCCTCCTATTGCTGTCCCTTACCTCTCCCAGTTGGGACCAAATGCCTCCTCCCCGTGCGGCTAAGCAAATACACCTGTGATGGGGAGAAGTTCAGGGTAACCCGATATCCCTCAAATTTTTTTGGATCTGAACTGGGCCGTATGTAGCACCAGATCCAAGACCCCCAAGGAGAGAGACCTTTCCCCTCAGAAGGGGTTCCCATGGGAGGAATGTGGGGGGGGGCTTTGTAATGCTCCCCTAACTGCTTCTGAGGTGGAGGATTCAAGAAAAGGGTTTGGGGGATTTAGTGGAACCGTGGCATGCCACCCAAATGATCAATTTTGGTCCAAATTCACACCTGGGGAGAGATGAATTCCTCCTGAGTATATTATTTTCCCCAGAAAAGGTCCAGAGATTAGGGTGGCGGG
The DNA here is from genome assembly GCF_028769735.1 of Zonotrichia leucophrys gambelii. Taxonomy (NCBI): domain Eukaryota; kingdom Metazoa; phylum Chordata; class Aves; order Passeriformes; family Passerellidae; genus Zonotrichia; species Zonotrichia leucophrys. Next base: position 2,720 of record NW_026995002.1, read on the forward strand.
AATAAAAATTTGGGAGAAAGATAGTCCAGGCCCCCAGGTGCCATCAGGCAAACAGAAATTGCCACTAACGGATCCCAGGGGAAATCCAACCGGGAGGGGGGGAGGAAGGCCATGGGAATAGGTCTTTGATAATAGGGGGGATCAAAGAGTCATTTCCCCAAAGGGAAAACTAAACCCAATTGGCATTGAGGGCACACAGGAGAAAAGATGAAGCTCCTGCTCCCTGGCTTTTTCTCTAAGGCGGAACTTCCAGTTGTCTCTAGAATAGACCCGACCCCCCAGAGGTAAAAATTACAAAAGTCAATTTGTTACCAAATCTTGGCCTGTATAAGGAGAAAATGGAAAAAGTGGAAGAGTGGCAAGGAAAAGACATTAATGAGTTATTAAGAGGGTTTAAAGGGTGTTTTTAAAGGAGGGAGAAAGAAAAAGAAAAGGCCAGGCAAAGATCTGGTTTGCTGTAGCTGGAGAAAGTGCAGGGTGGGGGGCCCCCACCAGGAGGAGGAAAGCATAGGCCCTTGTCTGTCGGGTTTGCAAAAGGGATAGAGACCCTCAAGCCCCTTTGGGAACGACATTGTTTACTGGAAAAACCCAGGAACGTCAGGTGGTTTTGTAGAAAGTCGTCTCGATGTGGAAATAGCCAGGGAACAAGATAATTTAGAAAAGATCCTTGATGTTTAGGGGTCAGGGGTTTACATTTGGGGGCTGATGCAACATCTAGAAAGGCCCTTGGTAAATTTGGGGGGCCCCAAAATTTTAAGAATTTAAAAATTTTTGGGTTTTACGGGCGAAAGTCCCTTTTCAGCAAAGTAACTTGAAGTTAGACAAAACAGTAGGTAAAAGGATATCCCAAAGCACCCAAAACTGGCCAGTAAGACTTAACTTGTAATAATGGGTGAAATAAAAAGGTCCTTTTTTTTGTCTTGTTGTGTTGGGAGAGTGATCACAAGAAAAGTTTCCCTCAACTTCCCGGGCAGGGGGGAAGGGGGGGGGAAGTTGTGTGGACCTGCAACCCCGGGTATTTTCCCCCGGGGGAGGGGGGGTGTGGCCAAAATGGTTTGACCCGCAAACCGAAGGGCCCCCCGAGTGTGGGGGAGCCCTAGCGTAAGGATGGAGGGCACCAGGACCCCCACGGGGAATTTCCCAAGGCAACCAAGTCAGGGCCCTTCCCAAAGGGGGCCCCGAGATTTAAGAGACCGGGGGGGGCCCAACCAAGGTGAGGGGAGGTAAGGGACCTGTGTTTTCTAGCAAAAATTTTGTTTCTTTAAAGGTGGAAGGATTGTGAAAGTAAAAAATGAAAGTGAAATAGACGATTAGAATAGGGGGAAGTGACTGTCTTTAAAAATTTTACCACATTCCTTTGAGGGAAGGGGGTTTTTTAGAAAACGGTGTAAGGAAAAAAAAAATAAAAATTTTAATGTAAAGGGGGTTTAAAGAAAATTTTTAAAGGTAAATGAAAGTAAGAAAAAAGAACAAAGATAAATAGGTAAAACTTGAAAAATAAACAAAAACCGTTTAATTAAATATACAGAAAAAAAAGAGAAAATAAAAGTACTTCGGGAGTTAAGTTAGCTTTTGAAATAAACTCCTTGCAAAATTTAAAATTTTTAGAATTAGAGAGAAAATACAACTATGGAAAAAAAGAAATTACCAATAACAAAAAAAGGGAAAATGATTTTTTATAAAACCCGGAAACGGGGAAAATTAAGCCAAATTTGAAGGCCCCTTCCGGGCTCCATCACTAATTCAGCTGTGGGACCCAAAGAAAAAGGGGATCATTTAAAAAAAAAAGGCCAGTCTCACCCCCGACGGGGGGCCAACCCCAAAACCGCTTCTCCCCCGGGGCAGGACCAAGTTACACCACTCTCACCCCCCGGGGTGAACAAGATTCATCGCTTCACAAGCTAATCCCCCGAGTATACGTGAAAAAGGACCAAAAAGGTTTAAAGTTGACTCTCGGAGAAAAGTCAAAAAAAATAAATGATGGGAAAAAATTTTTTTTCAGGTTCTAAAAATTTTAAAGTTTCAAGATGTTCTGTTTAAAAAAATATGTTTGGGAAAAGTTTAAAAACTGTAAAAAGTT
>NW_026995003.1:0-4799 GCF_028769735.1 Zonotrichia leucophrys gambelii
AACACGGCCCTTTTTCCCCGGAAAAAAACACCGCCCCCCTTTGGCTGGCAATTGCAGGACCACTTCTCTATCAAACCACCCGACTCGGCACTGGTGCCACCTTTCATCTGGAACCATCCTGCGTATCGTGGATTTTCAGGGGCCAGCCGGCCACTCCCAGCCACAGGCCCCCCAACACAAACACGGCCCTTTTTCCCCGGAAAAAAACTACCCCCTGCTTCCTGGCTGGCAGATTGCAGGACCACTTCTCTTCAACCAGCCACTTGGCAACTGGTGCCACCTTCATCTGGGGAACCATCCTGCGTACGTGGATTTTCAGAGCCAGCCGGGCCCCTCCCAGCCACAGGCCCCCAAACACAAACACGGCCCTTTTCCCTTGGAATTTAAAAAAGACCTGCCCTCTTTTGGCTGCAAAATTGCAGGAGCCACTTGCTCTATCAAAACCAGCCCGACTGGCACGGGGCCACCTTCATCTGGGAACCATCCTGCGTATCGTGGATTTTCAGGAGCCACCGGCCACTCCCAGCCACAGGCCCCCCAACACAAACCACGGCCCTTTCCTGGCAAACAAAACTAAACCGCCCCCTTTTGGCTGGGAAAATTTCAGGACCACTTCCTCTATCAAACCACCCGACTCGGCACTGGTGCCAACCTTTCATCTGGGAACCATCCTGCGTATCGTGGATTTTCAGGAGCCCCCGGCCACTCCCACCACAGGCCCCCAACACAAACACGGCCCTTTTCCTGGCAAAAAAACTAACCCCCGCTTCTGCTGGCAGATTGCAGGAGCCACTTCCCTTATCAACCCGCCCGACCGGCACTGGTGCCACCTTTCATCTGGGAACCATCCTGCGTATCGTGGATTTTCAGGAGCCAGCCGGCCACTCCCAGCCACAGGCCCCCGAACACAAACTACGGCCCTTTTCCGTGGAAGTAAAACTGACCTGCCCGTCATCTGGCTGGCAGATTGCAGGAGCCACTTGCCTCTATCAATCCAGCCCGACTTGGCACTGGTGCCACCTTTCATCTGGGAACCATCCTGCGTATCGTGGATTTTCAGGAGCCAGCCGGCCACTCCCAGCCACAGGCCCCCGAACACAAACCACGGCCCTTTTCCCTGGCAAACAAAACTCACCCGCCCCGCATCTGGCTGGCAGATTGCAGGACCACTTCCCATATCAAACCAGCCCGACTCGGCACTGGTGCCAACCTTTCATCTGGACCATCCTGCCTATCGTGGATTTTCAGGAGCCAGCCCAGCCCCAGGCCCCCCCAACACAAAACCACGGCCCTTTTCCTGCAAAGAAACTCACCCGCCCCCCCTTCTGGGTGGGAGATTCAGGAGCCCCTTTCCCAATCAAACCAGCCCAAATCGGCACTGGTGCCACCTTTTAAAATGGGAACCACCTGCTATCGTGGATTTTCAGGAGCCAGCCGGCCCCTCCCACCCCAGGCCCCGAACACAAACACAACCCCTTTTTTGAAGTAAACGACCTGCCGTCATCTGGCTGGGAGATTTGGGGGCCACTTGCCTTATCAATCCACCCCCACTCCACTGGGGCCACCTTTCATCGGAAACACCTGCGATCGTGATTTTCAGGAGCCAGCCGGCCCCTCCCCGCACAGGCCCCCAACACAAACCACGCCCTTTTTTCCCGGAAACAAAACTTAAAACCCCCCGTTTCGGGGGCAGATTGCAGGAGCCACTTTTCCCCTATCCAACCAGCCGATCGCACTGGGGCCACCTTCATCGGGGAAACCCTCCGCTATCGTGGATTTTCAGGGGCCAGCCGGCCCTCCCAGCCACAGGCCCCCAAAAACAAACAAACCCTTTTTCCGGGAAAAAAAACTACCCCCCTCTGGCTGGAGATTTCAGGGCACTTCCCTATCAAACCAGCCCCACTCGGCACGGTGCCCCCTTTTATCTGGGGAAACCCTCCTGCGTATCGTGGGTTTTAGGGGCCAGCCGGCCACCCCCAACCCCCCAAAAAAAAAACCCCCCCCCCCCCCCCCCCTTTTGGGTGGGAATTGCAGGAGCCACTTCCCCTATAAACCAGCCCGACTCGCACTGGTGCCACCTTTCATCTGGGAACCATCCCTACGTGGATTTTCAGGAGCCAGCCGCCACTCCCCCAAAGGCCCCAACACAAACACGGCCCCTTTTCCCTGGAAAAAACACGCGGCTTGGCGGCAGATTGCAGGAGCCCCTTCCCAATCAAAACCCCCCACTCGGCACGGGGCCCAAATTCATCTGGGGAAACCCTCCGCATCCGTGGGTTTTCAGGAGCGGCCACTCCCAGCCACGGCCCCCAAAAACAAACCCCGGCCCTTTCCCCCGGCAAAAAAAACTCACCCCCCCGCTTCTGGGTGCAGATTGCAGGAGCCACTTCCCTCTATAAACCACCCGATCGGCATGGGGCCACCTTTTATCTGGGAAAAACCCTCCCTATCGTGGGTTTTTAGGAGCCAGCCGGCCACTCCCAGCAAAGGCCCCCAACAAAACACCGGGCCCCTTTTCCCCCGGGAAAAAAAAACGACTTTCGGTCATCGGTGGGAGATTGAGGAGCCACTTGCCTCATCAAACCAGCCCGCTCGGCACTGGTGCCACCTTTAAACGGAACCTCCTGTACCCGGGGTTTAAGGGCCAGCCGGGCCCCTCCGCCACAGGCCCCCAACACAAACTACGGCCCCTTTTCCCTGGAAGAAAACTGACCTGCCCGTCATCTGGGTGGCAGATTGCAGGGCCACTTGCCCCTATCAATCCAGCCCGCTTGGCACTGGGCCACCTTTCACTGGGAACCATCCTGCGTATCGGATTTTCAGGAGCCAGCGCCACTCCCCCCACAGGCCCCCAACACAAACCCCGGGCCCCTTTTTCCCCGGCAAACAAAAAATACCCCCCCCGCCTGGCTGGAGATGCAGGGGGCCTTCCCCATACAAACACCCGACTCGGCACGGTGCCCACCTTTCAGGAACCTCCCCGGACTGGATTTTCAGGGCCCCCGGGGACTCCCACCCAGGCCCCCGAAAACAAACCAGGCCCTTTTTTCCTGGCAAAAAAAACCCACCGCCCCTTTGGCTGGGAGATTGCAGGAGGCACTTCCCCCTATCAAACAGCCCCCTGGCCTGGTGCCACCCCTTTATCTGGGAACCATCCTGCTATTGTGGATTTTAGGAGCCGGCGGCCACTCCCAGCCACAGGCCCCCAAACAACAAGGCCTTTTCCCGAAAAAACTACCGCCTCTTTGGTGGCCGATTTCAGGAGCACTTCCCCCTATAAAAACCCCATCGTGGGTTTTCAGGAGCCAGCCGGGCCCCTCCAGCCACAGGCCCCCGAACACAAACCACGGCCCTTTTCCCTGGCAAACAAAACTAAACCCCCCGCTTCGGCTGGCAATTGCAGGAGCCACTTCCTCTATCAACCAGCCGACCGCACGGGGGCCACTTTTTATCTGGGGAACCTCCTGCATCGTGGATTTTCAAAGGGGCCAGCCGGGCCCCTCCCGCCACAGGGCCCCAAAAACAAAAACGGGCCCCCTTTCCTGGAAAAAAATGACCGCCCGCCTGGCTGGCAGATTGCAGGAGCCCCTTGCCCCATCAAATCCGCCCTTTTGGGACTGGTGCCACCTTTCATTGGGAACCACCTGCGATCGTGGATTTCAGGAGCCAGCCGGCCCCTCCAGCCCGGCCCCCAAAAAAAACCAGGCCTTTCCCTGGAAAAAAACTACCGCCCCCTCTGGGGAGATTTCAGGGCCCCCTTCCTCTATAACCCCCCGATCGGGACGGTCCACCTTCATTTGGGAAACCCTCCTGCGTATCTGGATTTTTTAGGGCCGCCGGCCCCTCCCGCCCCCAAGGGGCCCCGAAAACAACCAGGGCCCTTTTCCTGGAAAAAAAAACCCCCCGGCTTCGCTGGGAATTGCAGGGGCCCCCCCCCCCCCACCCCCTTTCATCTGGAAACCCTCCTGCTACCCTGGTTTTAAGAGCCCGCCGGGCCACCCCAACACAGGCCCCCCCAACCAAACTAAAGGCCCCTTTCCTGGGAATAAAACTGACCTCCCGTCATCTGGCCAGATTTCAGGGCCCCTTTCCTCTACAATCCGCCCGACTTTGCACGGGGCCACTTCATCTGGGGAAAATCCTGCTATCGGGATTTTTGGGCCAGCGCCACCCCAGACAGGCCCCCGAACAAAAACCACGGCCCTTTTCCCTGCAAACAAAACTCACCCGCCCCGGTCTGGTGGGAATTGCAGAGCCCCTTTTCCCCAAAAACCACCCGATTTGGCACGTGCCACCTTCTTTGGGGAAACCCTCCCCCGTATCTGGGTTTTTAGGAAACCCGCCGCCACCCCACCACAGGCCCCCAAAAACAAACACGGCCCTTTTTTCCCCCGGAAAAAATACCCCCCCGCTCTGGGTGCCGATTGCAGGACCCCTTCCCCATCAAACCAGCCGACTGCACGGTGCCCCCCTTTCATCTGGGGCCCCCTGCATGTGGATTTTTGGAGCCAGGGGCCCTCCCAGCCAAGGCCCCCAACACAAAACGCCCTTTTTCCCCGGAAAAAACTACCCGCCCCCTTCTGCGGCAAAAGCAGAGCCCCTTCCCCCCAAAACAAACCACCCGACTCCCCCTGGGCCACCTTTCATCTGGGAACCATCCTGCGTATCGTGGGTTTTCAGGGGCCAGCCGGCCACCCCACCCCAGCCCCCAAAAAAATAGGGGCCCCCTTTCCTGGAAAAAACTGACCTGCCCTCCGGGTGGCAGATTGCAGACCAATGCCCTCAACCACCCCGGGGCT
>NW_026995004.1:0-4796 GCF_028769735.1 Zonotrichia leucophrys gambelii
CGCGACGCCACTGGTCAACACCCCGGCTCCTGCCATTTCGGAACCACCGCGATCACAGCAACGCCACCGCCCTCCCGAAAACAACACCGCTTCCTGAATTAGACCCTCCTCAACCGCCCACTCACTCCACCCCCATTCATGAACCATCCCATGGGATTCAGCCCCCCCTCCCACCACACCCAAAAAAAACGCTTCCTATAAAACACCTGCCCTCGCTGAATCACCTTACACCCACTGCGCACTTATCTGAACACCGCTATCTGATTCAGGAGCCACCACTCACCCCCCCCAAAACGCCTTCCCTGAAAACCCTCGGCTGAATAGACCTCCAACACGCACTGTGCCTTCATCGAACCTCCTCGTTGTTCAACACGCCCCAACCCCAACAGCCTTCTAAAACACCCGCTCGCTGATGAGACTTCCTAACCCACGACTTCACTCATGAACCCCTCATCGATTCAGGCACCACTCGCAAGCCCCAAAAAAGCCTTTCCAAAACACCCCCTTCGAATGCAGCACTCTATCACCATGATGTCCACTTCGACTCCGCTACGATTTCAGACACGCCACTCCAGCCCCCAAAAACGCCCTTCCTGATAAAACGACGCCCTCTCTGCTGATGCCACTTTCTCAACCAGCCGACTGCACGGTGCCACCTTCATCTGAACCATCCTGCTACGTGATTTTCAGAGCCAGCGCCACTCCGCCACAGCCCCAAAAACTACGGCCTTCCCTGAAGAAAACTACTGCCCTCTCTGTGCAATTGCAGACCCTTCCTCTATCAACCAGCCCACCGACTGTGCCACCTTCATCTGGAACCATCCTGCGATCGTGGATTCGAGCCAGCGCACTCCACACAGCCCAACAAAACACGCCTTTTCCTGAAAACTACCGCCTTTGCGCAATTCAGAGCCACTTCCTCTATCAAACAGCCCGACTCGGCTGTGCACTTCATCTGAACCATCCGCTATCGTGGATTTCAGGAGCCCCACTCCACCACAGCCCAAACGCCCTTCCAAAACGACGCCTGCTGCAATCAGCCACTTATCACCCACTTACTGTGCCACTTCATCGAACACTCACGGATTCAACACCATCCCCACACCCAAAAAAACACGCCCTTCCCTGAATAACCTGCCCCTCTCCAATGGACATTCTAACCACGACTGCCTTCCACTTCATCTGGAACCATCTGCGTATGTGGATTTTCAGGAGCCAGCCGGCCACTCCCAGCCACAGCCCCAAACAAACCACGCCTTTCCCTGGAAGAAAACTACCGCCCCGCTTCTGGCTGGCAGATTGCAGACACTTCCTCTATCAACCAGCCGACTGACTGGTGCCACTTTCATCTGGGAACCATCCTGCTATCGTGATTTTCAGAGCCAGCCGGCCACTCCCAGCCACAGCCCCCAACACAAACTACGCCCTTTTCCCTGAATAAAACTGACCTGCCCTCATCTGGCTGCAGATTGCAGGAGCCACTTGCTCTATCAAACCAGCCCGACTGGCACTGGTGCCACTTTCATCTGGAACATCCTGCGTATCGTGGATTTTCAGAGCCAGCCGGCACTCCCAGCCACAGCCCCCAACAAAACACGGCCCTTTTCCCTGGAAGAAAACTACCTGCCCTCATCTGGCTGCAGATTGCAGGAGCCACTTGCCTCTATCAAACCAGCCCGACTGCACTGGTGCCACCTTTCATCTGGGAACCATCCTGCTATGTGGATTTTCAGGAGCCAGCCGCCACTGCCAGCCACAGCCCCAAACACAAACCACGCCCTTTTCCCTGCAAAAAACTCACCCCCCGCTTCTGGCTGGCAGATTGCAGGACACTTGCCTCTATCAACCGCCACTCGGTACTGGTGCCACCTTTCATCTGGAACCATCCTGCGTATCGTGGATTTTCAGGAGCCAGCCGGCCACTCCCACCACAGGCCCCAAACAAATACCCCTTTTCCCTGGAAGAAAACTACCGCCCCTCTGGCTGCAGATTGCAGGAGCACTTCTCTATCAACCAGCCCACTGGCACTGTCACCTTTCATCTGGAACCATCCTGCTATCGTGGATTTTCAGGAGCACCGGCACTCCCAGCCACAGCCCCAAACAAAAACACGGCCCTTTTCCTGGAAAAAACTACCTCCCTCTTCTGGCTGCAGATTGCAGGACCACTTGCTCTATCAACCAGCCGACTGCACTGGTGCCACCTTTCATCTGGAACCATCCTGCGTATCGTGGATTTTCAGGAGCCAGCCGGCCATCCCAGCCACAGGCCCCCAAACAAACTACGCCCTTTTCCCTGAATAAAACTGACCTGCCCTCTCTGGCTGGCAATTGCAGGACCACTTGCTCTATCAATCCAGCCCACTGGCACTGTGCCACCTTTCATCTGGAACCATCCTGCGTATCTGTGATTTTCAGGAGCCAGCCGCCACTCCCAGCCACAGCCCCCAACAAAAACTACGCCCTTTTCCCTGGAAAAAACTGACCTGCCCGCTCTGCTGCAGATTGCAGGAGCCACTTGCCTCTATCAACCAGCCGACTCGGGACTGGTGCCACCTTTCATCTGGGAACCATCCTGCGTATCGTGGATTTTCAGGAGCCAGCCGGCCACTCCAGCCACAGGCCCCAACACAAACCACGGCCCTTTTCCCTGGAATAAAACTGACCTGCCCGCTTCTGGCTGGCAGATTGCAGGAGCCACTTGCCTCTATCAATACCAGCCCGACTCGGCACTGGTGCCACCTTTCATCTGGGAACCATCCTGCGTATCGTGGATTTTCAGGAGCCAGCCGGCCACTCCCAGCCACAGGCCCCCAAACACAAACTACGGCCCTTTTCCCTGGCAAAGAAAACTGACCTGCCCGTCATCTGGCTGGCAGATTGCAGGAGCCACTTGCCTCTATCAAACCAGCCCGACTCGGTCACTGGTGCCACCTTTCATCTGGGAACCATCCTGCGTATCGTGGATTTTCAGGAGCCAGCCGGCCACTCCCAGCCACAGGCCCCCAAACAACAACTACGGCCCTTTTCCCTGGCAAGTAAAACTACCGCCCGTCTTCTGGCTGGCAGATTGCAGGAGCCACTTGCCTCTATCAAACCAGCCCGACTTGGCACTGGTGCCACCTTTCATCTGGGAACCATCCTGCGTATCGTGGATTTTCAGGAGCCAGCCGGCCACTCCCAGCCACAGGCCCCAAACAAAATCTACGGCCCTTTCCCTGGAATAAAACTGACCTGCCCATCTTCTGGCTGGCAGATTGCAGGACCACTTGCCTCTATCAAACCAGCCGACTTGGCACTGGTGCCACCTTTCATCTGGGAACCATCCTGCGTATCGTGGATTTTCAGGAGCCAGCCGGCCACTCCCAGCCACAGGCCCCCAACACAAAACACGGCCCTTTTCCCTGGAAGTAAAGCCCCCAAACACAAACTACGGCCCTTTTCCCTGGAAGAAAACTGACCTGCCCCGTCATCTGGCTGGCAGATTGCAGGAGCCACTTGCCTCTATCAATCCAGCCCGACTCGGCACTGTGCCACCTTTCATCTGGGAACCATCCTGCGTATCGTGGATTTTCAGGAGCCAGCCGCCACTCCCAGCCACAGGCCCCCAAACACAAACTACGGCCGCTTTTGCCCTGGAAGTAAAACTGAACCTGCCCATCAATCTGCTGGCACTTGCAGCAGCCACCTTGGTAAAATTTGAAACCTGCCCAACTTGGCACTGGTGCCTCCTTTCAACCTGGGAACCATCCCTGGCGTATCGAGATTTTCAGGAGCCAGCCGGCCACTCCCAGCCACAGCCCAAACACAAACTCACGGCCTGTTTCCCCCCCCTGGGGAATAAAAGTATAACTCCACCAGGCCCTCATCTGGCTGGCAGATTTGCAGAGCCACTTGCCGTCTATCATCCAGCCGACTCGACACTGGTGCCACCTTTTCATCTGGGAACCATACCTGCGTATCGTGGAGTTTTCAGGAGCCAGCCGGCCACTGCCAGCCACAGGCCCCCGAACACAAACTACCCCGTATCCTGGAAGTAATAATGATCTGCCTGTCAACTGGCTGGCAGATTGCAGAGCCTCTTGCCTCCTCAAACCAGCCCGACTTGACACTGTGCCTACCTTTCATCTGGGAACCATCCTGCGTATCGTGATTTTTCAGGAGCCAGCCGGCCACTCCCAGACACAGCCCCAAACAAAATGCACGGCCCTTTTCCCTGAAGTAAAATCTGACCTGCCCGTCATCTGGCTGGCAATTGCTGGCCACTTGCCACTATCAATCCAGCCCGACTCGGCACTCTGTGCCACCTTTCATCTGGGAACCACCTGCGTATTCGTGGGATTTTCAGGAGCCAGCTGGCCACTCCCAGCCACAGGCCCCCAAACCAAAACTAACGTCCCTTTTCCCTGGGAAGTAAGACTGACATGCCCGTCCAATCTGGCTGTGCAGATTGCAGGAGCCACTGCCTCTATCAATCCAGCCCGACTTGACACTGTGCCACCTTTCATCTGGGAACCTCTCGTATCGTATATTTTCAGGAGCCAGCCGGGCACATCCCATCCACAGGCCCCCGAACACAAACCACGGCCCTTTTCCCTGGAAAAGAAAACTCACTTCGCCCCCGCTTCTGGCTGCAGATTGCAGGAGCCCTTCCCCTCTATCAAACCAGCCACGGACTCGGGTACTGGTGGCCACCCTGTTCATCTGGAACCATCCGCGTATCGTGGATGTCAGAGCCAGCCGGCCACATCCCAGCCACAGGCCCCTAAACACCAAACTACGGCCCTTTTCCCCTG
>NW_026995005.1:0-4796 GCF_028769735.1 Zonotrichia leucophrys gambelii
CAGGAGCCACGCCCTCAACCAGCCCGCCACTGGCCCCTTTCTGGGAACATGGTATCTGGTTTTCAGGAGCCAGCGCCACTCCTCACAGCCCGACACAACTGCCCTTTCCTGGCAAAAAAACTCACCGCCCCTCTGGCAATCAGGCCCATGCCATCAACAGCCACTCCTGGGCACTTACTGGCCATCCCTGCGTTCTGGATTTTCAGGAGCCAGCCCACCCCGCCACGGCCCACAACACGGCCTTTCGGAGAACGCCCCCCCTCGGCGCAGATCAGACCACGCTTTCCCGCGACTGCATGCCCTTTTCTGGGCATTGCGACGTTAACCAGCCGACTCCACCAAGCCCAAACAAACCGCTTCTGGATAAACGCCTCCATCCGGCAACAGGCCATTCTCTATAACCAGCCGATGGCTGGCAATTCAGGAACGCTTGGATTTTCAAGCCACGCACTCCCCACGGCCCACACAAACCGGCCTTTCCCGGCAAAAAAACACACGCCCTTGGCTGGAATGAGGACACTTCCTATCAACCAGCGATCGACTTGCCTTCATCAACCCCTGCGTATCGTGATTTTCGGACCAGCCGGCATCCCAGCACGGCCCCAACACAAACACGGCCCTTCCTGAAGAAAACTACCTGCCCGCTCTGGCTGCAGATTGCAGGACACTTGCTCTATCAACCAGCCCACTGGCACTGGTGCCACCTTTCATCTGGGAACATCCTGCTATCGTGGATTTTCAGAGCAGCCGGCCACTCCCAGCACACCCAAACAACCGGCCTTCCCCTGCAGAAAATACGCCCCTTCTGGCTGGCAATGCGAGCACTTCTCTATCAACCACCGCGATGGTGATTTTCGGGAACCATCCTGCATCGGGATTCAGACACGGCCCTCCCAGCACAGGCCCCCAACACAAATAGGCCCTTTTCCTGATAAACACCCCCGCTCTGGCTGGCAGATTGCAGGAGCCACTTCTCTATCAACCAGCCGACGCACTGTGCCCCTTATCAACCTCCGCTTCGTGATTCAGGACCGCCCACTCCCGCCACAGGCCCACACAAACCGCCCTTTCCCTGGAATAAACTCCTGCTTCTGGTGAGTGCAGACCACTGCCTCTAAACCAGCCGACGGCCTGGTGCCATTCATCTGGACCTCCCTATGTGGATTTCAGGAGCCAGCCGCCATCCCAGCCACAGGCCAACACAAACCACGGCCCTTTTCTGGAAAAAACTCACCCCCGCTCGGCGGCAATGCAGAGCCACTTCCTCACAACAGCACAGCCAAAAAACGGCCTTTTCCCTGGAAAAATACGCCTCTGGTGGCAGATTGCAGGAGCACTTTCTATAACAGCCGCGGACTGGGCCACTTATTGGGAACCATCTGCGTTCGTGGATTTTAGGAGCAGCGCACTCAGCCCAGCCCAACAACACGGCCTTTCCTGAAGAAAATACCCCGCTTGGCTGGCAGATTGCAGGAGCCACTTCCTCTATCAACCACGATGACTGTGCACTTTCATTGGACCATCTGGTTCGTGGATTTTCAGGAGCAGCGCCTCCGCACGCCCAAACAATACGGCCTTTTCCTGGAATAATGACTGCCTCTTGGCTGAGATTGCGACCATTGCTTCAATCAGCCGATGGATGGTGCCACTTTCATTGGGAACATCCGCGTATCGTGGATTTTCAGGAGCACGCACTCAGCCACAGGCCCAACACAACGCCCTTTCCTGGAGAACTACGCCGTTTGGCGCAGATTGCAGGACCCTTCTCTATCAAACAGCCCGACTGACTGGTGCCTTCATTGGGACCATCCTGCGTATCGTGGTTTTCAGGAGCCAGCGCACTCCAGCCACAGGCCCACACAAACCACGCCTTTTCCTGAAAAACCGCCTTGGTGCAATTGCAGAGCATCTCTATCAACCAGCCGACTGCATGGTGCACCTTTCATTGGACATCCTGCGTATGTGGATTTTCAGGACAGCGCCACTCACCACAGGCCCCAACAAACACGGCCTTTCCCTGGAAGTAAAACGCCCGCTCTGGCTGGCAGATTGAGGACCACTTGCTCTATCACCAGCCCACTGGCACTGGTGCACTTTCATTGGAACATCCTGCGTATCGGGATTTTCAGGAGCAGCGGCACTCCAGCCAAGGCCCCAAACAAACCACGGCCTTTTCCCTGGAAGAAACTACCGCCCCTCTGGCTGGCAGATTGCAGGAGCCACTTCCTCTATCAACCAGCCCGACTCGGACTGGTGCCACTTTCATCTGGGAACCATCCTGCGTATCGTGGATTTTCAGGAGCAGCGGCCACTCCAGCCACAGGCCCAAACACAACACGGCCTTTTCCCTGGAAGTAAACTGACGCCCGCATCTGGCTGGCAGATTGCAGGAGCCACTTGCCTCTATCAATCAGCCGACTCGCATGGTGCACCTTCATCTGGGAACCATCTGGTATCGTGGATTTTCAGGAGCAGCGGCCTCCAGCCACAGGCCCAACACAAACACGCCTTTCCTGGAAGAAACTGACCTGCCCGTACTGGCTGGCAGATTGCAGGAGCCACTTGCCTCTATCAACCAGCCGACTCGCACTGTGCCACTTTCATCTGGGAACCATCTGCGTATCGTGGATTTTCAGGAGCAGCGGCCACTCCACCAAGGCCCAACAAACTACGGCCTTTTCCTGGAAGTAAACGACTGCCCGCTCTGGCTGGCAGATTGCAGGAGCCACTTCCTCTATCAACCAGCCGACTCGGCACTGGTGCCACTTTCATCTGGGAACCATCCTGCGTATCGTGGATTTTCAGGAGCCAGCCGGCCACTCCCAGCACAGGCCCCAACACAAACCAGGCCCTTTTCCCTGGAAGAAAACACCGCCCGCTTCTGGCTGGCAGATTGCAGGAGCCACTTCCTCTATCAACCAGCCCGACTCGGTATGGTGCACCTTCATCTGGGAACCATCCTGCGTATCGTGGATTTTCAGGAGCCAGCGGCCACTCCCAGCCACAGGCCCCAAACACAACTAGGCCTTTTCCCTGGAAGTAAACTGACCTGCCGCATCTGGCTGCAGATTGCAGGAGCACTTGCTCTATCAATCCAGCCGACTCGACACTGGTGCCACCTTTCATTGGGAACCATCCTGCGTATGTGGATTTTCAGGAGCCAGCCGGCCACTCCAGCCACAGGCCCCAACAAAACACGGCCTTTTCCTGGAAGAAACTACCGCCCGCTTCTGGCTGGCAGATTGCAGGAGCCACTTCCCTCTATCAACCAGCCCGACTCGGACTGGTGCCACCTTTCATCTGGGAACCATCCTGCGTATCGTGGATTTTCAGGAGCCAGCCGGCCACTCCCAGCCACAGGCCCCCAAACAAACTCTACGGCCCTTTTCCCTGGAAGTAAAACTGAGCCTGCCGTCATCTGGCTGGCAGATTGCAGGAGCCACTTGCCTCTATCAATCCAGCCCGACTCGGCACTGGTGCCACCTTTCATCTGGGAACCATCCTGCGTATCGTGGATTTTCAGGAGCCAGCCGGCCACTCCCAGCCACAGGCCCCCAAACACAAACACTGGCCCTTTTCCCTGGAAAGAAACTCACCGCCCGCTTCTGGCTGGCAGATTGCAGGAGCACTTGCCTCTATCAATCCAGCCCGACTCGGACACTGGTGCCACCTTTCATCTGGGAACCATCCTGCGTATCGTGGATTTTCAGGAGCCAGCCGGCCACTCCCAGCCACAGGCCCCCAAACACAAACTACGGCCCTTTTCCCTGGAAGTAAACTGACCTGCCCGTCATCTGGCTGGCAGATTGCAGGAGCCACTTGCCTCTATCAATCCAGCCCGACTCGGACTGGTGCCACCTTTCATCTGGGAACCATCCTGCGTATCGTGGATTTTCAGGAGCCAGCCGGCCACTCCCAGCCACAGGCCCCAAACACAACTACGGCCTTTTCCTGGAAGTAAAACTGACCTGCCCGTCATCTGGCTGGCAGATTGCAGGAGCCACTTGCCTCTATCAATCCAGCCCGACTCGACACTGGTGCCACTTTCATCTGGGAACCATCCTGCGGATCGTTGATTTCAGGAGCCAGCCGGCCACTCCCAGCCACAGGCCCCCGAACACAAACCACGGCCCTTTTCCTGGCAAAGAAAACTCACCCACCCCGCTTCTGGCTGGCAGATTGCAGGAGACACTTCCCTCTATCAAACCAGCCCGACTCGGTACTGGTGCCACCTTTCATCTGGGAACCATCCTGCGTATCGTGGATTTTCAGGAGCCAGCCGGCCACTCCCAGCCACAGGCCCCCAAACACAAACCACGGCCCTTTTCCCTGGCAAAGAAAAACTCACCGCCCGCTTCTGGCTGGCAGATTGCAGGAGCCACTTGCCTCTATCAACCAGCCCGACTGTACTGGTGCCACCTTTCATCTGGGAACCATCCTGCGTATCGTGGATTTTCAGGAGCCAGCCGGCCACTCCCAGCCACAGGCCCCCAAACACAAACCACGGCCCTTTTCCCTGGCAAAGAAAACTCACCCGCCCCGCTTCTGGCTGGCAGATTGCAGGAGCCACTTCCCTCTATCAAACCAGCCCGACTCGGTACTGGTGCCACCTTTCATCTGGGAACCATCCTGCGTATCGTGGATTTTCAGGAGCCAGCCGGCCACTCCCAGCCACAGGCCCCCAAACACAAACTACGGCCCTTTTCCCTGGAAATAAAACTGACCTGCCCTCATCTGGCTGGCAGATTGCAGGAGCCACTTGCCTCTATCAATCCAGCCCGACTCGCACTGGTGCC
>NW_026995006.1:0-4793 GCF_028769735.1 Zonotrichia leucophrys gambelii
GAAACACAAAAAAGGGCCCCTTTTCCCGGGAAAATGAATAGACAAAACGGGCAGTTTACCACTAATTTTGTTTTTAATAAATTTGGCCCCCAAAAATAGATTTTTACAAAGAATTTTTAAAATCTTTTCAAAAACAGAAGGCCCAAAAATTTAGGCTTTTTCTTCTTTATCAATATTGCAAAAAAATTGTAAATTTAAAACCCAAAACTTTATTTTTCTTTTTTCCCAAGGATAATTCCCATTCTTAATCCATTTTTTGGGGCCAATATTTGCCACTGTTTTTTGTCACTTCTTTACAATCAAAATTTTGTGACTAGTTGCAAATCTTGGTGATGATCCAACTGGTCTTAATACACATGGGGGAAAAATTTTTTTCACCAGGGCAGTCCTGACAGCTATCAAAGACTTTCTATACTGGGGAATTTTCCCCTAAAATTTGTTAGGGGAAAACACTTTTCCCAGATTTTACCCTTTTCTTTTTAAAACGGGGTTTTAAAGGGAAAATGGCCCATGTCCATTGGTTTTCCGGGGGGCACAAAACTTTCCCCTGCCGTCTTTAAATCTTTTCCCAAGAAATTCATTTCCCAAAAAGAAGAGGGGGGGTAGGGCCATGGGGTCACCGGGCCCAAACCCCCCCCCTTTAAAAAATACCTAAGCCCCCTTGCCCGGGGTTTTAAACTTGTACTTTTAATGTCTTCTAAAAATCCACTTTAAACTTTCCCGGGGAGCTGTCCGCGGTTTCACCCTCACAGTAAAAAAATCATTTGGGGATTTTTATGGGGAAACTCCTTATTTCATTGTGCCCACGCCTCTTGTCTTTTCACTCAGCATCACTTCAAAACACGGGGGCCCTCCCTTTTCATTATTCTTTCCCTAGAAAGTTTTCAGCCAAGTAAAAATTAAACAACTTTTTCCCCCAACCAAAGCAGACAATTTTTCCCCCTTTAAACACCCTCAAGTTTATTCATCAAGGGGTTTAAAAAGGTTCAGCATTAAATTCCCCCAGGAAAATCCAGCCGATCATTTCTTTTCCCCTTCTATTCCACAACTTTCGGGGAAGGCCCCATCAACTTCGTGGGGGTAAAAAAAAGGGGGCGATTTTTACTTTTCCGGGCCTCCTAAGGTCATTTTGAAGAGGGGAGCTTTTTCTTTCATCAGTCTTTTTACAAAACCCCTAAATTTCCCTCTTTAGCTTTCTTGTCCTCTCCCAAATTCGCAAAAACTTTTCCAAACCCCGGGAAGGGGAAAACTTCACGAAAACATCTCCCATCGTGTTGGGACATGTTGCAGAGAAGTCTGCAGATGTTTTTTAAAAAAAAAAAGGTTTTTGAAAACCCTTCCACCAATGTTCAGTGGTTTTAAAAGGGAACAGGGGAAGGGACTTTTTTTTTTATCAGTTTCAACTGTCACACTATCCCAAAAATTTTTCACCTCATTCTCCCTTTTCCCAACTACTGGGCTCTCCGGGTCCCAAAGGGGAAAAAGCCTTCTTCGCCAAAGGCGATTGGAAAGGTCACATCACCCAGTCCGGTTCTGACAAATGTCCCGGACCGGCGCTTAAAAACCGGGGCAAAACCTATTTTTTCTTTACTTTTGGGGTCTCATCTTTCCCAAAAAACCCTTTTTTTTTATGTCTGGCGGGGAAAAATTGCCTGCAAGAAAACATCCCCCCATGGTTTTGCCTGTTGCAGAGATTTTCGATGTTTTGCAAGAAGAAAAAAAAGTTTCCAAAAAACCTTCCCAAACAAAATTTTAGTTTTGGGAAAAGGGAAAAGTGGTAAGGGACTTTTTGGGTCAGGTTTTTCAAGCTGGCCCCAAAAATCCCATTTTTTCACTTTATTCTTTACCTTTTCCCAAAACACCGGCCTTTCCCGGGCCCCCCGGGGGCAAAAAAAGGGTTCTTCGCCAAAGGCGATTGTTCCGGTCCCAAATACTCCGGGTTTCGGGTTCTACCAAAAATTTCCCGGGGCCGGGCCTTTGCTCCAACCCCATTCTTTTTTACTTTTTTTGGCTTCATCATTGGGAAAAAGCTTTCCCTATTCGGCGGAGAAACCCGCCCACAAAAACATCCCATGGGGGTTTACATTTCGGAGGTTTGCAAAGTTTTGCAAGGGGAAAAAAAAGTTGTCCAAAACACCTTTCCAACGAATTTTCATGTGTTTGGAAAAGGTAGGACAGTGGGAAGGGACTGTTTTGGATCAGTTTGCAAACTGCGCACACTATCCCAGTAGTGCAGCTTCATTCTTCACCTTCCGTAGCACTGTCCTCCGGCTCCCGGGGGCGAAGAGGCGGCTTCTTCGCGCAAAGGCGATTGGGACCGGGCGTAGTGCACTCCAGGGTTGCGGCTTCTACCAAATGTGCCGGGACCGCGCTTAGCTCCGGGAACCCGATTTTCTTTAAAAATCTTTTGGGTTCACATCCAAATTTCAAAAATGCTTTTCCCCTTGTCTTTGGGAGGAGAAATCGGGCCTGCGAAAACACTCCCATCGTGTTTTACTGTTGCAGAGAGGTTTGCTGATGTTTTTTCAGATGAAAAAAAAGTTGTCCAAAACACCTTCCAACCGAAATTCAAGTGTTTTGGAAAAGGTAGGAGTGTGGTAAGGTACTGTTTTCTATCAGTTTGCAAGCTGTGCACACTATCCAAGTGTTGTGCAGCTTCATTCTTCAGCTTTCAGAGGCAGCCGCTCTCTCCGGCTTCTGGAGACGAAGAGGCGGCTTCTTCGCGCAAAGGCGATTGTACCGGTCACAGTGCCTGTAACGGCGGCTTCTGACGTAATGTGCCCAGTATCTGCTCATAGGTCCCGGTCTCTGTCCCTTTCCCAAATTCCGTTTTTGGTCTTGGCAATGCAAATGTGTTTGCTTGCAGCAGTAAGACGGGACAGTTAACTGGACTTTTTGCTTTTAGAGAGAAGCTAATGAAAAAGTTTCACCAGGATCAGAGCAGGTTGTAAAACAAGAAAATTGTCATGAAAAGAAGCCAGCCTTGTCCCCTTAGGTTTGCTAGCTGTGTTTGAACAAAATGAAATGTGTCAACTCTTTTTTCCTGGGTATCACATCAGTAACAGGTACTTCAGTTGCTGAATTTCTCTCGTCAAGTCAAGAAGAGAACCCAAAGGGAATTGTTGATTTCATGCTCACAATTCACCCTGTGTTGCCAAAAGGTGAAAAAGGGGTGGAAGGTGAAAGGGGTCATTAACTTGAATGGCCAAATGAAACCAGCGGCCGCTGACTTCCTGAAGGTTTCAACAGGTCAGTTGCCTATGTTTTTCTTGGAATTTTTTTAAAACCTTCGGTCATGTTTTTTTTGGGGATTCTTTTACCCTTTCCCTATTAGTTCAGCCTTTGGTCTCCAGCCTTTGCTGACATTTCAAGTATCTCGGTAGCCTGGAAATGTGTTGTCATAATTGCTGACATCATTATTCCCTTCAAAGGGTTGTTTGCCTCAAGTCTCAGTTTTGCGGGTTTTCTGCTAGTTGATTGTCAGGGGGCAGCAGGTGTTGTGTAGGAGCAAGTACGCAAACCCAAGCGTGCTTTTCTTTTGATTTGGCCTGTGTAGCTAATGGAATGACTGAACATCTTTTGAGAGGCTTTTCTCCCCCCCGTTAGGTTTCACTGGAAGGCAGATGCAAATCGTCTACCTGAAGTCTTGGACAAAAGAAAGTAGTGGTTTGCTGCTGCATCTAGCTAGAAGCTTAAAAAAAGGAAGGCCTTGGGCTGAGGCCCATTCCATTGGCTAAGTAGAAAAGGACTGTGGGAAGGTGAGGCAGCCTGAATTAGAGGTAGATCAAAAAGTGTGTTCAAACCCTGGTGTATGGTGGTTGGTTGAATGGTGTTTCTTATGGCTTAAAGCTATGGAACTGATAAAGGCAAAGTTGCAAGAAAGCAGCTCTCCTTTGCATCTTTTCTGGGGACTCTGCTTCACCCGGACCCCAACTCCAAGTTTGCCAAGGAATGATCATAGGACTGTTGCAGACTGCTGTGTGCATCTGAATGGAATGGCAGAGAGTGAAGCGCTGGACAAATTTTTGGCTTTAGTACAATGCTTGCTGCATTGGTGCCCGTTTAGTTGGTTTTCCATCAGTGGCCTTTCTGTCTAGAAGTACACTGCCCAGAGTCTTTTCTAGCATGTGATGCCATTTCCTTCCTGTTGTTTCCATACCCTTTTTTCAGTTGAAAGGATGATACAATCTTTACATTTTGAAGATCCCTGTTAGGAAACACTATGCAAGAGGGGTCATTTGCTCCCTTTTCTTTTGCCTCCTTTGTCATTTTCAGAGACTTTTATTTCAAATTTCTGCTAATGTCAAGAGGAATACTGAGATTACTTAGCAGGGTTGGGGACTCTCCCGCTGCTTTTTTCTTTCATACTGCTTCATACTGGACGTGACTAAAAGCCTCGTTTTGTCATCTGCATTCTGCGTGATTCAAAGCTAAATATTCCAGGCGTATGAACACAAAAGAACACCTAGGCTTTTGCAAGAACTAGCCCAGGGGATTGTGTTCAATTTGATCGCACAGTGTTTCAGAATAAGGAGATTGTACTGTCTTCTTGTGTACTCTCTTCTTGTGCTCTCATGTCTTGCATGTCCTAGGGAAACTACCGGCAATGGTGGATTTTCAGGAGCCACCGGCCACTCCCCAGCCACAGGGCCCCCGAACACAAACCACGGCCCTTTCCCCTGGAAAAATAACTGAGATGCCACTCTTCTGGATGGTAGATGGCAGGAGCCACTTGCCTCTATCAAACCACCCGACTTGGCACTGGAGCAATTCATCTGGGAATCATCCTGGTA
>NW_026995007.1:0-4792 GCF_028769735.1 Zonotrichia leucophrys gambelii
CCTTCCATCTGGAAACATCCGGCGTTCCGTCTTTAGACCACCGGCCACTCCACGCATGCCAACTAACTCGCCCTTTCCTACAGGAATCAGAGCCACCTTCTCGGCCCCTGCTATTCAGCTCGTTCCGGCAATCAGCCACTCCACTTACAAACAGGCCCTTCCTGAGTACAATGCCCCCATCTGGGACATTCGGAACTTCTCTGGGACCATCCGCCACTCCGCCATGGCCCCTACCCAACCACGCCCTTCCTGGAATTAGGCGACCTCCCCTCGGCAGATGCAGAACCACCTGCCTTTTCAGACGCCTACATCCGGCCAGCTGCACTGGGACCATCTCTCTGATCTGCGGAGCGCCGTCAGAGCCAGGCCAGCCAACCACGGCCCGTACGATTTCAGGCAGCCTCTCCACCAGGCCCTCAACCAAACCTGCCTTTCCCGGAGAAACACTTGCCCTCTTCTGGCTCGATGGGACTTATTGACACCGCCGATCGCACTTTAGGGCCACCTCGAACCCTGTCACGGGTCACAGACCACCCCTTCCTGGCAGAAGCACGCCACAATCTGGCTGCATTCAGGACTAATGTGCCCCTTCTCGGCATGTGCACCTTGATTGAACCATCCAGCACGTGGACTTTCAGAGCCGCCGCACTCCACAACCCCAAAAACCGGCTTTCGAAAGTAACACCGCCCGTTTTCGGGGCAGCTGCACCCTGCCAAACACCACTCGCTGTGCCCTTCATGAACACCGCGTTTGGCGGACACCCCTCCACAAGCCCCCGAAAGCGCCCTTTCTCTGGAAATCAGCGTCTTCGGCTGCGATCAGACATCCCCATAACCACCGGGCAAACTGAACCTGCTCGGATAGGAGCACCATCCCGCCCGACAACCTTCCCTGAACACGATGGCCTTCACGCGATGCAGCACCACCCCCATCAACACCGCCTTCCTGGCCACAACTCACCCCGCTTCTGATTCAGGAGCCGCCTCACCACCGACCTCGCACATCACGGCCTTCCTGGATGTACGGACCAGCCGCCGCTCAGCAAGCCACCCCACAAATCGCCTTCCGGAAACTCGCCCTCTGGCGATTCAGAGCAGCCCTACCACCTCGCACGGCCCAAACATCGCTTTTTCAGGACCGGCCCCACTGGCCGACAAAACCCCTTTTCCTGAACAGCGACTCGCCTGGTGCCTTTCAGGAACATCCCTCTATTCAGCCCCTGACGTCACCTCTCGAACACCGCTTCGGAAGAAACACCGCCTCCCGGCCCTCACGACTTCCCTTTCCAGATCGTACTGCACTTTCTGGCAATTCGATGGATTTCAATCCAGCCGCCACTCAGCCACCCAACAAACACGCTTCTGGAAGAACACCGCCCCCATCTGGCTGCATCAGGCACTTCCCATCCCGGATGACTGTGCCACTTTCTCTGGAACATTGCGTATGGATTTTCAGCCAGCCGGCCGCAGCCACACCAACACTTCCGGACCTCCGGTAGTGATTCAGCCCGCCTCAGCAGAGCCCGCCCACACAGCCCTTCGTGATGTGCCCTCATTGGCTGCGTCGGCATTTTCAACCAGCCCACTCGCACGCCCCACACATGGCCCTTTCGTAGAGACCCGCCTGCCAATCAGACACTGCCTTCACAGCCGCCGCTTCGCTCATCGGACATCTCTATCAAGCCGCATCCGCACCCGAACACCGCTTCGGAAGAACCACCCCCCGCAACAAAACCTTCGTGACTCTTCTGGCTGGCAGATTGCAGGAGCACTTGCCTCTTCAACCAGCCCGACTCGACTGGTGCCACTTTCATCTGGGAACCATCCTGCGTATCGTGGATTTTCAGGAGCAGCGGCCACTCCAGCACAGGCCCAACAAACACGGCCTTTTCCTGGAAGAAACTACCGCCCGCTCTGGCTGCAGATTGCAGGAGCCTTGCCCTATCAACCAGCCCACTCGCATGTCCCCTTCTCTGGAACATCTGTTCGTGATTTTCAGAGCAGCGCCTCCACCACAGGCCCAACACAAACACGGCCCTTTTCCCTGGAAGAAACTACCGCCCGCTCTGCTGGCAGATTGCAGGAGCACTTCCTCTTAACCCCCGACTCGACTGGTGCCACCTTTATCTGGACCATCCTGCGTATCGGGATTTTAGAGCCAGCGGCCACTCCAGCCACAGCCCCAACACAAACACGCCCTTTTCCCTGGAAAAACTACCCCCCGTTCTGCTGGCAGATGCAGGAGCATTCCTCTATCAACCAGCCGACTCGACTGGTGCCACCTTTATCTGGAACCTCCTGCGTATCGTGGATTTTCAGGAGCCGCCGGCACTCACCACAGCCCCAACAAAACACGGCCCTTTTCCTGGAAAACTGACCTGCCCCTTTGGCTGGCAGATTGCGACCACTGCCTCTATCAACCACCCGACTGCACTGTGCCACTTCATCTGGGAACATCTGTATCGTGGATTTTCAGGAGCAGCGGCCATCCCAGCAAGGCCCCAAACAACACGGCCCTTTCCTGGAAAACACCGCCCCTTCTGGCTGGCAATGCAGGCACTTCCTCTTCAAACCAGCCCATGACTGGTGCCACTTTCATCTGGGAACCATCCTGCGTATCGTGATTTTCAGGAGCAGCCGGCATCCCAGCACAGGCCCAACACAAACACGGCCTTTCCCTGGAAGTAAACTACCGCCCTCTGGTGCAGATTGCAGGAGCCACTGCTCTATCAACCAGCCCGACTGCTGTGCCACCTTTCATCTGGGAACCATCGCGTATCGTGGATTTTCAGGAGCCAGCGCACTCCCAGCCAGGCCCAACACAATACGGCCTTTCCTGGAAGTAACGACCTGCCGCATTGGCTGGCAGATTGCAGAGCCACTTGCCTCTATCAATCCAGCCCGCTGCACTGGTGCACCTTTCATCTGGAACATTGCGTATCGTGATTTCAGACCACCGGCCACTCCACCACAGCCCAACAAAACACGGCCCTTTTCCCTGGAAGAAATACCGCCGCTTGGCTGGCAGATTGCAGAGCACTTGCCTCTATCAACCAGCCCGATCGATGGTGCACTTTTCTGGGAACCATCCGCATGTGATTTTAGAGCAGCGCCACTCAGCACAGCCCCAACACAACACGGCCTTTTCCTGGAGAAACCCCTCTGGCTGCAGATTCAGACATCTCTATCACCCGACTCGAGGTCACTTTCATCTGGGAACCTCCTGGTGATTTTCTCTGGCTGGCAGATTGCAGGAGCCACTTGCCCTATCAATCCAGCCCGACTCGGCACTGGTGCCACCTTTCATCTGGGAACCATCCTGCGTATCGTGGATTTTCAGGAGCCAGCCGGCCACTCCCAGCCACAGGCCCCAACACAACACGCCTTTTCCCTGGAAAAAACTACCGCCCGCTCTGGCTGGCAGATTGCAGAGCCACTTCCTCTATCAAACCAGCCGACTCGACTGGTGCCACCTTTCATCTGGGAACCATCCTGCTATCGTGGATTTTCAGGACCAGCCGCACTCCCAGCCACAGCCCCAAACAAACTACGGCCTTTTCCCTGGAAGAAAACTACCGCCCCCTCGCTGGCAGATTGCAGAGCCACTCCTCTACAAACCAGCCGACGACTGGTGCCACCTTTCATCTGGAACCATCCTGCGTATCGTGGATTTCAGAGCCAGCCGGCCACTCCACCACAGCCCCAAACACAAACACGGCCTTTTCCCTGAAGAAAACTGACCGCCCTCTCTGGCTGGCAGATTGCAGGAGCCACTTGCCTCTATCAATCCAGCCCGACTCGACTGGTGCCACCTTTCATCTGGAACCATCCTGCGTATCGTGGATTTTCAGAGCCAGCCGGCCATCCCAGCCACAGGCCCCAAACACAAACACGCCCTTTTCCCTGGAAGAAAACTACCCCCCTTCTGCTGGCAGATTGCAGAGCCACTTCCTCTATCAAACCAGCCCGACTCGGCACTGGTGCCACCTTTCATCTGGAACCATCCTGCGTATCGTGGATTTTCAGGAGCCAGCCGGCCACTCCCACCACAGCCCCAACAAAACACGGCCCTTTTCCGAATAAGAGACCTGCCCTATCTGGTGGCAGATTGCAGGAGCATTGCTCTATCAATCAGCCGACTGCACTGTGCCATTTCATCTGGGAACCATCCTGCGTATCGTGGATTTCAGGAGCCAGCCGGCCACTCCAGCCACAGGCCCCCAACACAAACAGGCCCTTTTCCTGGAAGAAAAACGCCTTGCTGGAGATTGCAGGACACTTCCTCTTCAAACCAGCCGACTGATGGGCCCTTTCATCTGGAACCATCCTGCTTCGTGGATTTCAGGAGCCACGGCACTCCAGCACAGGCCCAAACACAAACTACGGCCTTTTCCTGGAAGAAAACTGACCTGCCGTATTGGCTGCAGATTGCAGGAGCCTGCCTCAATCAGCGACTGCATGGTGCCCTTTCTCTGGAACCATCGTATCGTGATTTTCAGGAGCAGCGGCATCCCGCCAAGCCCGAAACAACACGCCTTTCCTGGAAGAAAACCGCCGTTGCTGCAGTTGCAGGAGAACTCCCTTATCACCCCCGACTCGTATGGTGCACTTTATGGAACATGCGTATTGGATTTTCAGGAGCAGCCTCCAACGGCCCCAACAAATACGCCTTTTCCTGGAATAACTGACTCCTCTTGTGAGTTGCAGAGATTGTCTAAATCAGCCCGACTGCATGGCACTTTCATTGGAACATTGTCGTTTTCAGGAGCAGCCGCACTCAGCCAGCCAAAAA
>NW_026995008.1:0-4791 GCF_028769735.1 Zonotrichia leucophrys gambelii
GGCCACTCCCAGCCACAGGCCCCAAACACAATACTACGGCCCTTTTCCCTGGAAATTAAAACTGACCTGCCCTCTTCTGGCTGGCAGATTGCAGGAGCCACTTGGCTACTATCAAACCAGCCCGACTTGCACTGGTGCCACTTTCATCTGGGAACCATCCTGCGTATCGTGGATTTTCAGGAGCCAGCCGGCCACTCCCAGCCACAGGCCCCCAAACACAAACCACGGCCCTTTTCCCTGGCAAAAAAACTCACCGCCCCGCTCTGGCTGGCAGATTGCAGGAGCCACTTGCCTCTATCAAACCAGCCCGACTGGCACTGGTGCCACCTTCATCTGGAACCATCCTGCGTATCGTGGATTTTCAGGAGCCAGCCGGCCACTCCCAGCCACAGGTCCCCAAAAAAATACTACGGCCCTTTTCCCTGGAATTAAAACTGACCTGCCCATCTTCTGGCTGGCAGATTGCAGGAGCCACTTGGTACTATCAAACCAGCCCGACTTGGCACTGCTGCCACTTTTCATCTGGGAACCATCCTGCGTATCGTGGATTTTCAGGAGCCAGCCGGCCACTCCCAGCCACAGGCCCCCAAACACAAACTACGGCCCTTTCCCTGGAATAAAACTGACCTGCCCGATCTCTGGCTGGCAGATTGCAGGAGCCACTTGGCCTCTATCAACCAGCCGACATGGCACTGGTGCCACCTTTCATCTGGGAACCATCCTGCGTATCGTGGATTTTCAGGAGCCAGCCGGCCACTCCCAGCCACAGGCCCCCGAACACAAACCACGGCCCTTTTCCCTGGCAAAAAACACTCACCCGCCCCGCTTCTGGCTGGCAGATTGCAGGAGCCACTTGCCTCTATCAATCCAGCCCGACTCGGCACTGGTGCCACCTTTCATCTGGGAACCATCCTGCGTATCGTGGATTTTCAGGAGCCAGCCGGCCACTCCCAGCCACAAGTCCCCAAAAACAAACTACGGCCCTTTTCCCTGGAAGTAAAACTGACCTGCCCATCATCTGGCTGGCAATTGCAGAGCCACTTGTCTATCAATACCTGCGCAACTTGGCACTGGTGCCACCTTTCATCTGGGAACCATCCGCGTATCGTGGATTTTCAGGAGCCAGCCGGCCACTCCCAGCCACAGGCCCCCAACACAAACCACGGCCCTTTTCCTGGAAGTAAAACTGACCTGCCCGTCATCTGGCTGGCAGATTGCAGGAGCCACTTGCCTCTATCAATCCAGCCCGACTCGGCACTGGTGCCACCTTTCATCTGGGAACCATCCTGCGTATCGTGGATTTTCAGGAGCCAGCCGGCCACTCCCAGCCACAGGCCCCCGAACACAAACCACGGCCCTTTTCCCTGCCAAACAAAACAGACCCACCCCACTTCTGGCTGGAAGATTGCAGGAGCCACTTGACTCTATCAAACCAGCCCGACTCGACACTGGTGCCACCTTTCATCTGGGAACCATCCTGCGTATCGTGGATTTTCAGGAGCCAGCCGGCCACTCCCAGCCACAGGTCCCCAAAAAAATACTACGGCCCTTTTAGGTGGAATTAAAACAGACCTGCCCATCTTCTGGCTGGCAGATTGCAGGAGCCACTTGGTACTATCAAACCAGCCCGATTTGGCACTGCTGCCACTTTTCATCTGGGAACCATCCTATGTATCGTGGATTTTCAGGAGCCAGCCAGCCACTCCCAGCCACAGGACCCCAAACAAAAACTACGGCCCCTTTCCTTGGAATTAAAACCGACCTGCCCATCTTCTGGCTGGCAGATTGCAGGAACCACTTGGCTCCCTCAAACCAGCCCATCTTGGCACTGGTGCCACCTTTCACCTGGGAACCATCCTGTGTATCATGGATTTTCAGGAGCCAGCTGGCCACTCCCAGCCACAGGACCCCAAACAAATACTACGGCCCTTTTCCTTGAAAGTAAAAGTGACCTGCCCGTCATCTGGCTGGCAGATTGCAGGAGCCACTTGCCTCTATCAATCCAGCCCGACTCGGCACTGGTGCCACCTTTCATCTGGGAACCATCCTGCGTATCGTGGATTTTCAGGAGCCAGCCGGCCACTCCCAGCCACAGGCCCCCGAACACAAACCACGGCCCTTTTCCCTGGAATTAAAACTGACCTGCCCATCATCTGCTGGCAGATTGCAGGAGCCACTTGCCTCTATCAATCCAGCCCGACATGGTACTGGTGCCACCTTTCATCTGGGAACCATCCTGCGTATCGTGGATTTTCAGGAGCCAGCCGGCCACTCCCAGCCACAGGCCCCCGAACACAAACCACGGCCCTTTTCCCTGGCAAAAAAACTCACCCGCCCCGCTTCAGGCTGGCAGATTGCAGGAGCCACTTCCCTCTATCAAACCAGCCCGACTTGGCACTGGTGCCACCTTGGGTCTGGGAGCCATCCAGCGTATTGTGGATTTTCAGGAGCCAGCCGGCCACTCCCAGCCACAAGTCCCCAAAAACAATCTACGGCCCTTTTCCCTGGAAGAAAAACTGACCTGCCCATCATCTGGCTGGCAGATTGCAGCAGCCACTTGGTATATCAAACCCGCCGCAACTTGGCACTGTGCCACCTTTCATCTGGGAACCATCCGGCGTATCGTGGATTTTCAGGAGCCAGCCGGCCACTCCCAGCCACAGGCCCCCAAACACAACCACGGCCCTTTTCCCTGGAAGTAAAACTGACCTGCCCGTCATCTGGCTGGCAGATTGCAGGAGCCACTTGCCTCTATCAATCCAGCCCGACTCGGCACTGGTGCCACCTTTCATCTGGGAACCATCCTGCGTATCGTGGATTTTCAGAGCCAGCCGCCACTCCCAGCCACAGGCCCCCAAACACAAACCACGGCCTTTTCCCTGAAGTAAAACTGACCTGCCCGTCTCTGGCTGGCAGATTGCAGGAGCCACTTGCCTCTATCAATCCAGCCCGACTCGGCACTGGTGCCACCTTTCATCTGGAACCATCCTGCGTATCGTGGATTTTCAGGAGCCAGCCGGCCACTCCCAGCCACAGGCCCCCAAACACAAACTACGGCCCTTTTCCCTGGAAGTAAAACTGACCTGCCCTTCATCTGGCTGGCAGATTGCAGGAGCCACTTGCCTCTATCAATCCAGCCCGACTTGGCACTGGTGCCACCTTTCATCTGGGAACCATCCTGCGTATCGTGGATTTTCAGGAGCCAGCCGGCCACTCCCAGCCACAGGCCCCCGAACACAAACCACGGCCCTTTTCCCTGCAAAAAAACAGACCCCCCCTCTCTGGCTGGAAGATTGCAGGAGCCACTTGACTCTATCAAACCAGCCCGACTCGCACTGGTGCCACCTTTCATCTGGGAACCATCCTGCGTATCGTGATTTTCAGGAGCCAGCCGGCCACTCCCAGCCACAGAACACAAAACCACGGCCCTTTTCCCTGGCAAAGAAAACACCGCCCGCTTCGGCTGGCAATTGCAGGCCACTTCCTCTATCAAACCAGCCCGACTTGGCACTGGTGCCACTTGGGTCTGGGCCATCCGCGTATGTGGATTTTCAGGAGCCACCGGCCACTCCAGCCACAGCCCAAACAACACGGCCCTTTTCCTGGAAGAAAGACTGCCATCATCTGCTGGCAATTGCAGAGCCACTGTATACAACCGCCACTGGCACGTGCACCTTCATCTGGAACCATCCGCGTATCGTGGATTTTCAGGAGCAGCGCCACTCCAGCCACAGGCCCAACACAAACCACGGCCCTTTTCCCTGGAAAAAAACTACCCCGCTCTGGCTGGCAGATTGCAGGAGCCACTTGCCTTATCAACCAGCCCGACTCGGCACTGGTGCCACCTTCATTGGAACCATCCTGGTATCGTGGATTTCAGGAGCCCGCGCCACTCCAGCACAGGCCAACAAACCGGCCTTTTCCTGGAAGTAAACTGACTGCCTCATCTGCTGGCATGCAGGCCACTTGTCTATCAACAGCCGACTGGACTGGTGCCACTTTCATCTGGACCATCTGCGTATCGTGATTTTCAGAGCCAGCGCACTCCCAGCCACAGGCCCCAACCAAACTACGGCCCTTTCCGGAATAAAACTGGGACCTGCCCCACACTGGCTGATTCGGAACCACTGCGTATCTATTTTAACAGCCACTCGCAGGGCCCTTTCATCTGGGAACCATCCTGCGTATCGTGGATTTTCAGGAGCCAGCCGGCCACTCCAGCACAGGCCCCGAACACAAACTACGGCCCTTTTCCCTGGATAAAACTGACCTGCCCTCATCTGGCTGGCAGATTGCAGCAGCCACTTGCCTACTATCAAACCAGCCCACTGGCACTGGTGCCACCTTTACTGGGAACCATCCTGCGTATCGTGGATTTTCAGGAGCCAGCCGGCCACTCCCAGCCACAGGCCCCGAACACAAACCACGGCCCTTTTCCCTGGCAAAGAAAACTCACCCGCCCCGCTTCTGGCTGGCAGATTGCAGGAGCCATTTCCCTCTATCAAACCAGCCCGACTCGGTACTGGTGTCACCTTTCATCTGGGAACCATCCTGCGTATCGTGGATTTTCAGGAGCCAGCCGGCCACTCCCAGCCACAGGCCCCGAACACAAACCACGGCCCTTTTCCCTGGAAGTAAGACTGACCTGCCCCCCTCATCTTTCTGGCAGATTGCCCGGAGCCACTTGCCCTTCAATCCCCCCCCCGACTGGAAATGGTGCCACCTTTTATCTGGGAACCATCCTGCTATCGTGGATTTTTAGGGGCCAGCCGGCCACTCCCCGCCACAGGC
>NW_026995009.1:0-4789 GCF_028769735.1 Zonotrichia leucophrys gambelii
TCTGTCCTCGGGACCACCGCGTATCGGATTTCAGGCAGCGGCATCCAGCCCAGCCCAAAAATTCGGCCTTTCTGAAAAAACGACTGCCCTCATGGTGGCAATTGCAGGCCACTTCTTTCACCGCCATGCGTGCCACTTTCATCTGGGAACACATCTGCGATCGTGGATTTTCAGGAGCCAGCCGGCACTCCCGCCACAGGCCCGACACAAACCACGGCCCTTTTCCCTGGAAAAAACTCCTGCCCTCTCTGGCTGGCAGATTGCAGGAGCCACTTGCCTCTATCAACCAGCCGACTGGCACTGGTGCCACTTTCATCTGGGAACCATCCTGCGTATCGTGGATTTTCAGGAGCCCGCCGGCCACTCCAGCACAGGCCCCCCAAACAAACACGGCCCTTTTCCCTGGCAAACAAAACTCACCGCCCCTTCTGGCTGGCAGATTGCAGGCCACTTGCCCTATCAAACCACCCGACTCGCACTGGTGCCACTTTCATCTGGGAACCATCCTGCGTATCGTGGATTTTCAGGGAGCCAGCCGGCCACTCCCAGCCACAGGCCCCCAAACCAAACACGCCCTTTCCTGGCAAGAAAATCACCCTCTTATCGGCTGGCAGATTGCAGCCCTTCCTCCTATCAACCAGCCCGATCGGCACTGTGCCACCTTTCATCTGGGAACCATCCTGCGTATCGTGGATTTTCAGGAGCAGCCGGCCATCCCAGCCACAGGCCCGAACAACACCACGGCCTTTTCCCTGGAAAAAAACTCAACCTGCCGCGCATCTGGCTGGCAATTGCAGGAGCACTTGCCCTATCAAACCAGCCCGACTTCGACTGGTTGCCACCTTTCATCTGGGAACCTCCTGGCTATCGTGGATTTTCAGGACCAGCCGGCAGTCCCCCAGCCACAGGCCCCAAACAAATACACGGCCTTTTCCCTGGAAAAAACGACTGCTCATCTGGCTGGCAGATTGCAGGAGCCACTTTCTCTATCACCAGTCCGACTGGCATGGGCCACCTTCCTAGGGAACCAATCCTGCGTATCGTGGATTTCAGAGCCAGCCGGCAATCCCACCACAGGCCCAACAAAAGCTTCTGGAAAAATCCGTTGTGTTAGACACTTCTATCAACGCCGATGCATGGTGCCTTATTGGAACCATGGTATGTGGATTTCAGCGCCTCGCCAGGCCCAAAACAGCCTTTCTGCAAAACTCCCCGTTGGGGCAGTTGCAGGAGCACTTCTTATCAACAGCCGACTGGCATGGCCACTTCATCTGGGAACCATCTGGATGGATTTTCAGGAGCAGCGGCCACTCCAGCACAGCCCAAACAAACTACGCCTTTTCCTGGAAGAAAATGACTGCCATTGGCTGAATGCAGGAGCACTTCCTCTATCAACCCCTGGATGGTGCCACTTTCACTGGGAACCTCTGCTATGTGGATTTTCAGGAGCAGCGGCCTCCCAGCACAGGCCCAAACAAAACGCCTTTTCCTGGAAAAACTACCCCTCGCTGGCGATTGCAGGAGCACTTCTTATCAACCAGCCATGGCTGGTGCCACTTTCATTGGAACCATCTGCGTATCGTGGATTTTAGGAGCCAGCGCCATCCCAGCACAGGCCCAACAAACCACGGCCTTTTCCCTGGAAAAACTACGCCCCGTTGGTGGCAATTGCAGGAGCCACTTCCTATCAACCAGCCCGGCATGGTGCACTTTATCTGGACATCTGGTACTGGATTTTAGGAGCAGCCGGCACTCCGCCACAGGCCCAAACAAAACACGGCCTTTCCTGGAAAAACTACGCCGCTTCGGCTGGCAGATTGCAGGAGCACTTCTCTATCAACCAGCCGACTGGCACTGTGCCACCTTTCATTGGAACCATCCTGGTTCGGGATTTTCAGGACCAGCGCCATCCAGCAGGCCCAACAAAATCGGCCTTTTCCTGGAAGAAAACGATCCTTCTGGCTGAGATGCAAACCACTTGCCTCTATCAATCCAGCCCGACTCGGCACTGGTGCCACCTTTCATCTGGGAACCATCCTGCGTATCGTGGATTTTCAGGAGCCAGCCGGCCACTCCCAGCCACAGGCCCCCGAACACAAACCACGGCCCTTTTCCCTGGCAAACAAAACTCACCCGCCCGCTTCTGGCTGGCAGATTGCAGGAGCCACTTCCTCTATCAAACCAGCCCGACTGGCACTGGTGCCACCTTTCATCTGGGAACCATCCTGCGTATCGTGGATTTTCAGGAGCCAGCGGGCCACTCCCAGCCACAGGCCCCAACACAAACACGGCCCTTTTCCCTGGCAAAAAAACTACCGCCCCTTCTGGCTGGCAGATTGCAGGAGCCACTTCCCTCTATCAAACCAGCCCGACTCGGCACTGGTGCCACCTTTCATCTGGGAACCATCCTGCGGGATCGTGGGTTTTTAGGAGCCACCGGGCCCCTCCCCGCCCCAGGCCCCCAAAAAACAAACCCCCGGCCCTTTTCCCGGCAAAAAAACCCCACCCCCCCGCTTCTGGCTGGCAATTCAGGGGCCACCTTTTCCCCAAACAAACCAGCCCGACCTTTTGGCAAATGGGCCACCTTTCATCGGGAACCCCCCTGCTATCGTGGATTTTTTAAGCCAGCCGGCCACTCCCAACCCCAGGCCCCCAAAAACAAACCACCCCTTTTCCCCCCGGGAAAAAAAAACTACCCGCCCCCTTCTGGCTGGCGAATTGGGAGGAGCCAAATTCCCCAAACAAAAAAAGGGCCCCCCTCGGCACTTGGGGGCCCCCTTTCATCTTGGGGAAACCCCCTGCCCTATCGTGGATTTTTAAAGGGGCCCAGCCGGGCCCCTAAAACCCCCCACAGGCCCCCCAAAAACAAACTACCCCTTTTTCCCCGGAATAAAACTGACCTGCCCTCTTTTGGGTGGGAAATTTTCCGGAACCCCCCTTTTCCCCTAAACAAAAAAAGCCCGACCGGCACTGGTGCCACCTTTTTACTGGGAACCATCCGCGTATCGGGATTTTCAGGGGCCAGCCCCCCCACCTCCCACCACAGGCCCCCCCCAAAACCAAAAAACGGCCCTTTTCCCCCGGAAAAAACTAAACCCGCCCCCTTCTGGCTGGGAATTGCAAAGGGAAAACCCCTTTTTTCCTTTAAACCAACCCGACTCGGACTTGGGGCCAACCTTTCATCTGGGAACCCCTCCGCGAAAAATGGATTTTCAGGGGCCAGGGGCCCTCCCAGCCCCCCAGGCCCCCAAAAACAAAACCCCCGGGCCCCTTTTTTTTTTTCCCGGGAAAAAAACTCACCACCCCCGCTTCTGGCGGGAAAGCAGGAGCCAACTTTCCCCAAACCCCCCCAAAACCCCCCGACCGACATGGGCCACCTTTTTATCTGGGAACCATTTTTTTCGTAGTGGATTTCAGGGGCCAGCCGGCCACTCCCACCACAGCCCCCAAAAACAAAAACCCAAACCCCCCTTTCCCCGGAAAATAAAACTGAAACCTGCCCCCCCATCTGGCTGGCAGATTGGGAGGAGGCCCCTTCCTCTAAACAAACCAGCCCCCACTCGGACCTGGTGGGCCAAATTTCCCTCTGGGAACCATCCGCGTATTGGATTTTTAAGGCCCCCGGCCCCCTCCCAGCCACAAAACCCCCCAAAAAAAACGGCCCCCCTTTTTCCCGGAAAAAAAATACCCCCCCCCCCTTCTGGGGGCCGTGGGCCGGAACCCCTTTCCCCCTAACAAACCAACCCAAATTGGCACGGGGCCCCCCTTTTATCTGGGAACCCCTCCCGCGTATCGGGATTTTCCCGGGCCGGGCCCGGGCCCCTCCCACCCAGGCCCCCAAAAACAAACCAAAGGCCCTTTTCCCGGAAAAAACCAAACCCCCCCTCCCTTTGGGGGCAGATTGCAGGAGCCACTTTACTATAAACCAGCCCGACTTGGGACTGGCCACCTTTTTTATCTGGGAACCATCCCCGCGATCGTGGATTTTCAGGAAACCAGCCGGCCCCCTCCCAGCCCCAGGCCCCCCAAAAAACAAACTACGGCCCCTTTTTTTGGGAAAAAAACTGACCTTTCCCCTTTCTGGGTGGCAAATTGCAGAAAAAACTTTCCCCTATCCCAACCACCCGCCCCGGCACTGGGGCCCAAACCCTTTTTTCTGGGGAACCCTCCTGCTACCCTGGATTTTCAGGAGCCAGCCGGCCACTCCCCCCACCAAGGCCCCCCAAACAAAACCCCGGCCCTTTTTCCCTGGAAAAAAACTACCGCCCCCTTTTGGCTGGCAAATTGGGAGGAACCACTTGGGCCCCCCTTTAAACCAGCCCAAATTGGCATGGTGCCAACCTTTCATCTGGGAAACCCCCCTCCTGCGTATTGTGGATTTTCAGGGCCGGCCCCGGGCCCTTCCCAGCCCCAGGCCCCCCAAACCACAAAACGGCCTTTTTTCCCTGGAAAAAAACTACTTTTCCACTGGGTGCGATGCAGGGGCCACTTCCTCTATCAAACCCGCCCGCCGGCACTGGGCCCCTTTCTCTGGAACCATCCCCGTATCGTGGGTTTTCAGGAGCCACCGGCCCCTCCCACCACAGGCCCCAAAAAAAAAGGCCCTTTCCCTGGAAAAAAAAAACCTCCCATCTTCGGGTGGCAGATGCAGGAACCACTTCCTCCCAAACCCGCCCAACTTGGCCTGGTGCCACCTTTCATCTGGGAACCATCCTCGTATCGTTTGGGTTTTCAGGGGCCACCGGCCCCCTTCCCCGCCCAGGGCCCCCCAAAAACAAAACCCCCTTTT
>NW_026995010.1:0-4786 GCF_028769735.1 Zonotrichia leucophrys gambelii
TAAATCGAGTCGGCTGGTTTGATAGAGGGAAGTGGCTCCTGCAATCTGCCGCCAGGGAAACGGGGGGGTTGTTTTTTTGCCAGGGAAAGGGCCGGGTTTGTGTTCGGGGGGCCCGTGGCTGGGAGTGGCCGGTGGCTCCCGAAAATCCACATACGCAGATGGTTCCCAGATGAAAGGTGCACCAGTGCCGAGTCGGGCTGGTTGATAGAGGGAAGTGGCTCCTGCAAAACTGCCAGCCCGAAGCGGGCGGGTAGTTTTTTCTTTCCAGGGAAAAGGGCCGTGTTTGTGTTCGGGGCCCGTGGCTGGAGTGGCCCGGGTGGCTCCTGAAAATCCCATACGCAGGATGGTTCCCCGATGAAAGGTTTGGGACCAGTGCCAGCGGGGTTTGATAACAAGTGGGCCCTGCAATTGCAGCCCGAGATGGGCAGGTCAGTTTTTCTTTCCGGAAAAAGGGCGTAGTATTTTTTTGGGGCCTGTGGGTGGGGGGTGGCCCGGGGTGGCTCCGAAAATCCCCCAAAACGCAGGGGTGGGGTTCCCCGATGAAAGGGGCCCAGGCCCAGCAGGGGTGCATTGTGAGAAATGGCCTCCGCAATCTGCCCCAGAAGCGGGGGGGGTTAGTTTTTTTTTCAGGGAAAAGGGCCCTGGGTGTTGGGGGCTGGTTCCCGTCCGAAAATCCCGAAGCAAGGTCCCAGATGGGGGGAATGGATTTGGGTTTTATTGGGGAAGGGCCCGGAAAAGCGGGGGGCTTTTTGGGGGGGGGTTTTTGTTGGGGGTTGGGGTTGGGGGGGGGGCCCCCAACGCAGAAAGGTTTTCCCGAAAAAATGGCAACCGTGCCGGGCGGCGGTAAAAGAGGCAAGTGGCTCCCGCAATCTGCCAGCCAATAGGGCAGGTCATTTTTCCCAAAAGGGGCCCTAAAAATTTTTTGGGGGGCCGTGGGGGGAGTGCCGGCGGGTCCGAAAACCAGATACGCAGGGGCTCCCAAGAAAAGGGGGGACCATGCCAAGGCGGTTTGGGGAGGTCCCCAAAGCCCCCGAATGGGAAAGGGGTTTTTTTAGGAAAATATTTTTTGGGGCCTGTGGTGGGGGCCTGGGCCGGGTCCCGGGTCCAAAAAAAAAAAAAAAAAAAAAAAAAAAAAAAAAAAAAAAAAAAAAAAAAAAAAAAAAACCCCCCCCCCCCCCCCCCCCCCCCCCCCCCCCCCCCCCCCCCCCCCCCGCCGGGGAAAACTTTTTCGGGGGCTAGATTTTGGGGGCCTCTGGATCCGTGCCTGTCCAATAAGTGGCCAAAGGGGACGGTTGATCGGGCTGGTTGAGAGGAGGGGGTCATTACTCAGAAGGGTGGATTTTTGGGGGCCGTGGTTGGTCGGGGTCCGGTTATGCGGGGTCCAAACCCATCGCGGTGGTTAGAGAAGGTGGCCGCATCGGGGAAGGGGGGTTTAATCTCCAAAGGGCGGGTTTTTTCGGGGGCGTGGTGCGGGGCCTGGTAGTGCGTGTTCCGAAATGAAGCGATTCCGATGAAGGGGCCTCCGATCTGCGATGAAGGGCATTTCTCCGAAGCAAGTGGGGGGGGGGTCGACTCCGGAAACAATTTTCGGGGCCCCTGGTGGAGTGCGGCTTGAAACCCCGATCTCCGGAAAGGGGCCCGGCATTTGGGAAGGGCCGTTGGTCGCCCGGCGGTGGAGGCGTTTTATCCAGGAAAGGAAGTTTTGGGGCCGTGCGGGGTCGGTGTTGAAAAAAGGGAAAATGGTCCTGAATGGCCAGGGAGGGGCTGTTGTAGAGGAAGGCTTTTGGGGCGGGGGGTGGTTTGACCAGGAAAGGCCGTGGGGGTGTCGGGGCGTGTGGGGGGGCCGAAATCCACTAGCGGGGTTGAGGTGCCGCCGGCGGTGTTGTGGGTGGCTATTGCCCCAAACCCGGGGTTTTCCAGGAAAGGGCCGTGGGTTGGGGGTGTGGGGTGGCCGGGCCCCAAAACACGACCGTTTTCCCGGAAAGGCCGGGTCGGGTGGGGGGTGGCGATGCCACCCAAAAGGGTTTTTCCAGGAAAGGGCCGTGGTTGGCGTTGGATCGTGGTCCAAAACCCCCAAAAAATGGCCAGTAAGGGACGGCCAGTTGGGGTTGTAAGGGGTGCTCAATCCACCAAAGGGAGGTCAGTTTATTGGAAAGGCGAGTTTGTTGGGTTTGGGGAGGCCTTCCCGAAAACCCATGAGGTTTCCGGAAAGTGGCCGGTTGTCGGGTGTTTGTGAGGGGCCCAAACCCCAAGGGGGTTATTTTCCAGGAAAGGGGTTGTGTGGGCGTGCTGGATGGCCGTTGGGGGCTTAAACCAGAAAGGGTGGTTGTGAAGGGAAGGCCGGGCTTTAAAAAACGGGGAACCCCAGATAAGGGCGTTTATCCGGAAAAGGCCGTGTTTTTCCCCGGGGAGGCGGGGCCGAAAACCCTAAAGGGGTTCCATGAAGTGCCCTGGCCAGTCGGGGTTTAAGGGGGCCTGCTCGCGGAAGGGGGGGTTTTTTTCCCGGGAAAGGGGTTTTTGGGTGGCGGGGGCGGGCCTGTGCGGAGGCCCGGGTGGCCCTATCCTGGGATGGGAAAGGGGCCTGCTCGCGGATAGGGGTTTTATTCAGGGAAGGGCGTTTTTGGGGGGCTGGGTGCGGGGCTCTGAAATCCTCCGATTTCCAAGAAAGGGGCCATGAAATGGGTTTGATGGGAGTGGCTCTGCAATCTGCCAGCAGAAGGGGGGGAGTTTTTCCAGGAAAAGGCCGGTTTTTTGGGTTCGGGGGGGTGTCCGAAATAGTCCAGAGTTCCAGTGAAACAGGATTGGGGGTGGAATGTCCAACGGGGGGGGTTTTTTTTTAAAGGAAAAGGCCGTGTTTGGTTGGGCTTGGCGGGGGCCGGGCTCGAAATCAACGCAGGATGGTTCCCAGATGAAAGGTGGCACCAGTGCCAGTCGGGCTGGGGCTGGTTGATAGACAGTGCTCCTGCAATCTCCACCAAAGGCGTAGTTTTCCAGGAAAAGCCGTGTTTTTTGGGCCTGTGCTGGAGTGGCGCGGCTCCTGAAAATCCACGATACGCAGGTGGTTCCAGATGAAAGGTGGCACCAGTGCCACGGCTGTTGATAGAGAAGTGGCTCCTGCAATCTGCAGCCAGAGCGCGTAGTTTCTTCCAGGAAAAGGCCGTTGTGTTCGGGCCTGTGGCTGGGAGTGGCCGCGCTCTGAAAATCCACGATACGCAGATGGTCCCAGATGAAGTGCACCATGCCAGTCGGGGTTTGATAAGCAAGTGGCTCTGCAATCTGCCACCAAAGAGGCGTAGTTTACTTCCAGGAAAGGCGTATTTGTTTGGCCGTGCTGGAGTGGCCGGCTGCTCCTGAAAATCCACGATACGCAGATGGTCCCAGATGAAAGTGCACCAGTGCCAGTGGCTGGTTTGATAGAGGAGTGCTCCTGCAATCTGCCAGCCAAGCGCGTGATTTTCTTCCAGGAAAAGGCCGTGTTTGTGTTGGGGCCTGTGGCTGGGATGCGCTGGCTCCTGAAATCCACGATACCAGGATGGTTCCCAATGAAGGTGCACATGCCGAGTGCGGTTGATAGAGAGTGGCTCTGCAATCTGCCAGCAGAAGGGGTAGTTTTTTCCAGGAAAAGGGCCGTGTTTGTTTCGGGGGCCTGTGCTGGAGTGCGGCTGGCTCCTGAAAATCCACGATACCAGATGGTTCCCAGATGAAAGTGCACCAGTGCCAGTGGGCGTTGATAAGCAATGGCTCCTGAATCGCAGCCAGAGAGGCGGTTTTTTCCAGGAAAGGGTGTTTTTTGGGCCTGTGGCTGGGAGTGCCGGCTGGCTCCTGAAAATCCACGATACGCAGGATGGTCCCAGATGAAAGGTGGCACCAGTGCCAAGTCGGCTGGTTTGATAGAGGCAAGTGGCTCCTGCAATCTGCCAGCCAGAAGATGGGTAGGTCAGTTTTACTTCCAGGGAAAAGGGCCGTAGTTTTGTTCGGGGGCCTGTGGCTGGGAGTGGCCGGCTGGCTCCTGAAAATCCACGATACGCAGGATGGTTCCCAGATGACAGGTGGCACCAGTGCCGAGTCGGGCTGGTTTGATAGAGGAAGTGGCTCTGCAATCTGCCAGCCAGAACGGGCAGGGTCAGTTTTACTTCCAGGAAAAGGGCCGTGTTGTGTTCGGGGCCTGTGGCTGGGAGTGGCCGGCTGGCTCCTGAAAATCCACGATACGCAGGATGGTTCCCAGATGAAAGGTGCACCAGTGCCGAGTCGGGCTGGTTTGATAGAGGCAAGTGGCTCCTGCAATCTGCCAGCCAGAAGCGGGCGGGTAGTTTTTTGCCAGGGAAAAGGGCCGTGGTTTGTGTTCGGGGGCCTGTGGCTGGGAGTGGCCGGCTGGCTCCTGAAAATCCACGATACGCAGGATGGTTCCCAGATGAAAGGTGGCACCAGTGCCAGTCTGGCTGGTTGATAGAGGCAAGTGGCTCCTGCAATCTGCCAGCCAGATATGGGCAGGTCAGTTTTACTTCCAGGGAAAAGGGCGTAGTATTTGTTTGGGGGCCTGTGGCTGGAGTGGCCGGCTGGCTCCTGAAAATCCACAATACGCAGGATGGTTCCCAGATGAAAGGTGGCACCAGTGCCGAGTCAGGCTGGTTTGATAGAGGAGTGGCTCCTGCAATCTGCCAGCCAGAAGCGGGAGGTAGTTTTACTTCCAGGGAAAAGGGCCGTGGTTTGTGTTCGGGGGCCTGTGGCTGGGAGTGGCGGCTGGCTCCTGAAAATCCACGATACGCAGGATGGTTCCCAGATGAAA
>NW_026995011.1:0-4779 GCF_028769735.1 Zonotrichia leucophrys gambelii
AGGAGCCCGCCGGCCACTCCCAGCCCCCCCGGAACACAAACCACGGGCCCCTTTCCCTGGAAATAAAAACTGACCTGCCCTCCTGGGGTGGCACATTGCAGCACCTCTTGGAATTTTCAAAACTGCCCAACTTGGCACTGGTGCCACCTTTCATCGGGGGGGAAAACCCCCCTGCGGGAACGGGAATTTTAGGAGCCAAACCGGCCCCTCCCAGCCCCCAGGGGCCCCCCAACACAAACTCGCCCTTTTCCCCCGGGAAATTTTAAAAAAGCCTCCCGTCCTTGGCTGCAGAAATTTCAGGAGCCACTTGCCCCCTAACAAACCACCCGACTTGGCACGGTGCCAAAGTGGGGGCTGGGAGGGCCCCCAGCGTAATTTTGGATTTTCGGGGCCAGCCGGCCCCCTCCCCCGCCACAGGGGCCCCCAAAAACAAACCCTACGGGGGGCCCTTTTCCCCCGGAAGTAAGACTGACCTCCCCATCTGGGTTGGGGAGATTTTCAGGAGGGCCCCTTCCCATGTCAATCCCCCCCGACCCTTACACTGGGTTTTCCCCCTTTTTAAACTGGGAACCATCCTGCGTAACGGGGGATTTTCAGGGGCCAGCCGGCCACCCCACCACAGGCCCCCGAACACAAACCACGGGGCCCTTTTTTCCCCGG
The DNA here is from genome assembly GCF_028769735.1 of Zonotrichia leucophrys gambelii. Classification (NCBI taxonomy): domain Eukaryota; kingdom Metazoa; phylum Chordata; class Aves; order Passeriformes; family Passerellidae; genus Zonotrichia; species Zonotrichia leucophrys. Next base: position 661 of record NW_026995011.1, read on the forward strand.
CAAAAAAAAAACCATCCGCCCCCCCTTCTTGGGTTGGCAGATTAGCGGGGGCCACCCTTTACTCAAACAAACCCTTTCCCCCCTCGACACTGGGGCCACCTTTCATCCCGTAACCATCCTGTTATCGTGGGTTTTCAGGAGCCAGCCGGGCCCCTTTCCCCGCTACAGGGCCCCAACATATAACGGGCCCCCTTTTCCCCGGAAATTTAAAAAGACCTACCCAACTTCCCGGCTTGGGAGATTGCAAAGGGGCCACTTTTCCCTAATCAAAACCCGCCAGACTCGCACTGGTGCCCCGCTTTCTCTGGGAACCATCCTGTGTAACTTTGGGTTTTCAGGAGCCCCCGCCCGGGGCCCCTCCCACCACAGGCCCCCCCAAACTCAAAAATACGGCCCTTTTCCCTGGGAAAAAAATTTTTTTAAAAATGCCCCCCCGTCATCGGCTTTGAGATTTCAGGAGCCCCTTCCTCTATCAAAACCAGCCCCCCACCGGAAAATGGTGCCCCTTTTTATCTGGGAACCATCCTGCGTATCTGGGGTTTTTCCCGGAGCCAGCCGGGCCCCTCCCAGGGCCACAGGCCCCCGAACACAAACCACGGCCCTTTTCCCCCGGAAGTTTAAATTCCCGACCTGGGCCCCTCATCTGGCTTGGGAATTGCAGGAGGGCCCCTTGGGCCCCTATCAAACAAGCCCCACTCGGCACTGGTTCCAATTTCATCTGGGAACCCATCCTGTGTAACTTTGGGTTTTCCCGGGCCAGCCGGGCCCTTTCCCAAACCACAAGGGGGCCCCAAACCACAAACCCCGGCCCTTTTCCCCGGAAGTAAAACAAACCTCCCCTCATCTGGGAGGCACATTGGGAGGGGCCCTTGGCTTTTATCCCAAACCAGCCCCCACTTGGCACTGGTGCCAAACCTTTTACTGGGGAACCCTCCTGCGTATCGTGGATTTTTCCCGGAGCCAAACCGGCCACTCCCACCCACGGGGCCCCCGAACACAAACCACGGGTCTTTTCCCTTGGGAAACAAAACTCATCCCCCGCTTCCCGGGTGGGAGATTGCAGGGGGGCCCCCTTTTTTCTATCAAACCACCAGACCGGGACTGGTGCCAGCTTTCCCCCTGGGAACCATCCTTGTATCGTGGGTTTTCAGGAGCCAAACCCCCCCACTTCCCAGCCAAAAGGCCCCCAAAACCAAACAAAAGGGCCCCCTTTTCCCGGAATTAAAACCCGAAACCCGCCCGTCAAATGGCTTTGGGGATTGCAGGAGCCACTTGCCCCTATCAATCCCCGCCCGCTCGGAAAATGGGGCCCCCCTTCAAAAAGGGGGGAAACCCTCCTGCTAACGTGGATTTTTAGGAGGGCCTCCCGGGCCCCTCCCCCCCAGGCCCCCGAACACAAAAACCCCGGCCCCTTTTCCCCCCGGAATTTAAAACTGACCTGCCCGCACTGGCTGGGAATTGCAGGAGCCACTTCCCCCTACAAACAAGCCCCACTCGGCACGGGGCCACCTTTCCCTCTGGGAACCAAACCTGTGGGATCGTGGATTTTCGGACCAGCCGGCCACCCCAGCCCCCAGGCCCGCCAAAAACAAACCCCGGCCCTTTTTTCCCCGGGAAGTAAAAATAACCCTTTCCCCCTCATCTGGCTGCAGATTTGCAGGAGCCACTTGGGGTCTACAATCCAGCCCGACTTGGGACTGGTGCCACCTTTCATTTTGGGGAAACCCTCCTGCGACGGGATTTTCCCGAGCCAGCCGGCCACTCCCAGCCACAGGCCCCCGAACACAAACCAAAGCCCTTTTTTCCCCCCCAAAAAAAAACTCACCCGCCCCTTTTTTGGGTGGCGGTGGCAGGGGAGACTTCCCCGTATCAAACCAACCTACTCGGCCCCCGGTCCACCTTTTAAACTGGGAACCATCCGTGTATCGTGGATTTTTTAGGGGCCAGCCGGGCCAAATCCCAACCCCAAGTCCCCCCCAAAAAAAATCTACGGGGCCCCTTTTTTCCCCGGAAGTTAAACAACCTGGGCCCCTCATCTGGCTGGGGAAAAAAATTTCAGCGCCACTTGGCAATATCAAACCTGCCCAACTTGGCACTTTGGGGCCAAACCCTTTTTAACGGGAACCCTCCGGCTTTTTGGTGGATTTTCAGGACCACCCCACTCCCAGCCCCCCAAAGGCCCCCGAACAAAAAAACCCCGGCCCTTTTCCCCCGGCAAACAAAAAATTAAAACATCCCGCTTCATGCTGGAAGATTTGCTGGGGGGCCACTTCCTTTTATCAAAACCCGCCCGAATCGACACTGGTGCCACCTTTCAACTGGGAACCATCCTGCGTTCTGGATTTTTTAGCAGCCACCGCAACCCCCCAGCCAACAAGTCCCAAAAAAAATCTACAGCCCTTTTCCCCCCCAAGTAAAACCCGACCTGCCCATCATCTGGGTGGCACTTGCAGCAACCAAATTGGTAATATAAAACCCCGCCCAACTTTTGGGACGGTGCCCCCCTTTTTCTGGAACTTTCCCGGGTATCCCTGGATTTTCAGGACCCGCCCGGGCCCTCCCCACAGGCCCCCAACCAAACCCCGGCCCTTTCCCTGGAAGTAAAATGACCTGCCCTCATCTGGGTGGGGTTGCAGAGCCTTTTTAAAACCCGCCCAAACCTGGCACGGGGCCACCTTTTATTGGGAACCATCCGTATGTGGATTTCAGGAGCCCCCGGCCATCCCCGCCACAGGGCCCCAAACAACCACGGGCCCTTTTCCCGGAAAAACTACCCGCCCCCCCTTTTGGGGGCAGATTGCAGGACCACTTTCCCCTATCAACCCGCCCGATGGCCTGGTGCCCTTTCATCGGGAACCATCCCCGGGATCGGGATTTTTAGGGGCCCGCCGGCCCCTCCGCCACAGGCCCCAACCAAACTACGGCCCCTTCCCTGGAATTAAAACTGACCCGCCCTCTGGTGGGAGATTTAGGAACACTTGGCTCATCAATCAGCCCCTTGGCACCGGTGCCACCTTTCTCTGGGAACCATCCTTATCGTGGATTTTCAGGAGCCAAACGGCCACCCCCCCCCACAGGCCCCCAAAAACAAACCACGGCCCTTTTTCCCTGGAAAAATACCGCCCCCTCTGGTGGCGATTGCAGGGGCCACTTTCCCTATAAACCCGCCCGACTGGGACTGGTGCCCCTTTTTCTGGGGCCACCCGAAAGTGGATTTTCAGGAGCCCGCCCCGGGCCCCCCCAGCCAAGGGCCCCCAAAAATCTACGGCTATCCCGGAATAAAACGACCCCCCTCATCTGGGCTGGCACATTGCAGCAGCCATTGGTAATATAAAAACCCGCCCCAATTGGAAAATGGTGCCACCCTTTATCTGGGAACTCCGCGTTCGGGGTTTTCAGGAGCCGCCGGCCACTCCCAGCCCCAGGCCCCAAACAAACCATGGCCCCTTTTTTCCTGGAATAAAACGACCTCCCATTCTGGTGGCAATTTGGAGCCCTTGGTAATATCAAACGCCCAAATTGGGGACGGTGATTTTATCGGGGAACCCTCCGCGTATCTGGATTTTCAGGAGCCGCCGGCCCCTCCCCCGACAAACCCCTCGACACAAACCACGGCCCTTTTCCCCGGAAAAAAACTTACCCCCCGCTCTGGCTGGGAGTTTTAGAGCCACTTGCCTCATCAAACCACCCCACCGGCACTGGGGCACCCTTTTTCTGGGAACCCCCCGGATGTGGTTTTTTTAGAGCCCGCCGCCACTCCCCCCACAGGCCCCAAAAAACCCAAAACCCCCTTCCCTTTAAAAAAACTACCCCATCTTTGGTGGAGATTTAGGAAACCGGGCCCCTATCAACCAGGTTGGCCCGGTCCCCCTTTCATCTGGGGAACCCCCCTGCGTATCGGGATTTTTTAGGAGCCCCGGGCCCCCCCACCCAGGCCCCCAACAAAAACGGCCCTTTTCCCTGGAAATAAAAAGATCCCGTCATCTGGCTGGAGATTGCAGGAGCCATTCCCTATCAACCCGCCCGCCTGGATGGGGACCTTATCTGGGGAAACCCTCCGGTATTTGAAATTTTTAGGAGCCAGCCGGCCCCCCCAGCCCCGGCCCCCCAAAAAAACTG
>NW_026995012.1:0-4777 GCF_028769735.1 Zonotrichia leucophrys gambelii
CCTGGACTGTTTCTCCTCTCCTGTTTCTGTGACCATCTCGAACCTGCTCCGGACTGGGACCTGGGAAGACCAAAGGGTTTGCACCATTTGGCTGCAGCAGCTGCCCCAGCGCAGGAGGGACTGAGAACAGAGCAACCACCCCCGAAAGAGACTTTCTGATTTTGCCATCTTTCTCAGAGTGATGTCATCGGGTATTGTTCATTTTGTGTGCTGGCGGGTTCTGTGTCTGTCAAATAAACAGGTTCTTTCCACTTCTTTCTGAGGAATTTTTTCCCGAACTGGTTGGGGGGGAGGGGCCGTGTGGGTTTGCTTTCTGGAGGGGCCCTCCTTTGCAGATTCTTCAACAAATTTGCCCTAAACCAGGACAAGCTTTAAGGATGCTGCTTTTTGACAGGAACTTTCTGCTTTTAGCTAAGCCTTAAAGAGTTTTGCAATAAGAATGTTTTGAAGTATAATTTTAGAATAATACTTGTAGTGAGGATCTTTGAAACTAAGCTTTAGAGTATATAAAAGGAAACATGCTTATCTCACACCTTAACGAAACAGTGAAAAGCAGCTTGAGAAAGGAAGATGAACATCAATTCAAGGATTTATAGTTTCAACCAAGGGAAGTTGGACATCACTGTTATGAGATTTATAGTCCTTGCATTTAAAAGGTGGATCCACATCTGGAGGGCTGGACCTCACCATCTGGGAGACTTCTTCCTTCTTTTAGAAAACGAACCACCACCATCTGGGGATACTGCTTTTGGGATAGATCCTGAGAAAAAGTAAATCACTGTATTGTACAGAATTTTGACGTAAAAATTTGGAATAGAAACTGCTGAGAAAGCTGATGAGTACCCCTATAAATACCTGTAAGCCTCAACTATTGATGTGCAGTTGGAGGGAAAACTTCCCCCACTGTACCCAGCGCTGTATTGCTCATGATTCACTATATTAAATAATAAATTGATTGCTGCTTGAATATTGGCCTAGTCACGCTTCTTATTTATAACACAGTGCCCAGTGGATGCTCGAGGGGTTTCTGTACCTCATTCCCTGGGAATGCTTGGGAGGGGCTGGAGGCGTTGTCTCTGTCCCTGTCTCTGTCCCTGTCCCTGTCTCTGTCACCCCAGGCCATTCCCAGGGGGTCTCCATCATTCTCACCCCAGGGAATGCCTGGGGGGATCTCCCTCCCTCTCACCCCTGTGCCCGGGGGTGCTCGGGGCAGTCTCTGTCCCTCTCAGCCCAGGGGATGCTCGGGGGTCTCTGTCCCCTCACTCTGGGGGATTCTCAGGGGGTCTCCATCCCTCTGGCCTCAGGGAATGCCTGCGCAGGGCTGGGGACCAGGGGCTCTGTGTCCCTCTCACCGCTGAGGGTGCTCGGGGCTGGGGGGCTCTCCCACCTTCTCACACCTGGTGAAGGTGCAAATGAGACCATGGGAACGCAACCTGTGGATCTGCTCGAACTTGGATTGTACTGAACAAGAAATGGAAAGGAATGAGGGAGAGAAATAAATCAGAAATGTTCTCAGAGAGAAAGAAATAGGAAAAGGCTCCGGCCCGGACTCTGCATAGCACCTTTCACAATTCCAGCCAATCAGAAGAGGCGCTAACCAATTTCCAGCCAACCAGAGCTTTTCTTGCCGATGACTCGCCGGTTGCCAGGCGGGCCCGCAGAGCCCAGCGGCCCCGGAGCGAAATTTGGGGCTCGGGCCGGGGGGACGGATCCGCCCCGGGGGGGTCCTCGAGCCCCCTGCCCAGCCCTGGGGCCGATCCCACCCAGCAGCCGGTGCTGCGGGGCCGCGGGGCAGAGCGGTGGGAAAGGGGGGTCCGGGCTGGGAGCGGAAGAAATGCTGGAGGAAGAGGAGGGAGAGGAGGAGCAGCAGCGGGAGCGGGAGAATCGCGGCGCTCGCAGCGCCCGCACGCCGAGCCTGCAGCACCCCCTGCCCCGGGAGCATCGCCCCCAGCCCAAGCCGCAGAGGAGGGCGGAGGCCGAGCTCGCCCCGGCTCCAGCCAGGGGTCTCCGGGAGGATTTTTTGGAGAGGGTTCGGAGCCGGCAGATCTTGGACTCGAGCCCCGGATATCTCCGGGCTCCCTGAGAGGAGCTTTTTTTCTCCCCCCTGAGAGGGGGGAGAGGAGCCGCGATCGCCCCTCGGGAGGGTCCCGGGGGTCCACGTGGGGATGGCCCGGTACCGACGGGGTGGGACATTGGTTTTGGGGATCCCCGTGAGAGCCGGGGCTGTGGAACGGGGGACCCCCGGGGCGGGGAGAGGGGAAGGGGCGATACCGGAGTTGGGGGACCCCCGGCAGCCCGGAGATGAGGCGGGGACGGGACCCCTGACCCTGACTGGGGTGTCCTGGGGTGACTTCATGATGCTCGTACCCCATCGATCTGTTTAGCCCAGAAATGAGTTCTGCACCTTTAATGCTGGTTCTGAGAGCGAAGGGGAGGAGGAAGAAGCTGCAGTTTGTTTTCAGACACTGCGCTCACTCCTCCACATTCTGGCTCCTGGACTGTTGTGATGCCTTAAGGAGCTGGAACAGAGGCCACATGGAGTTAAGAGGAATAAAGTGGATTTTTACTGAAATGCCTTCAAAGGCCACACCCTGGCAGTACCGGATCCACAGCTGTGCCTCTGCCTGGATGGCTCCAACCTGGGAGCAAAAGAGGGCTTGGTCATGAGATCTCACACTTTAACAAGTTTTAGTCCATTTGTACATAGAAGTTAACTGCTCAATTAATAGTTTCAAATTATGAAGTTACATCTTCCTTGCTTGCTTGCCTGCTCTGTTCTTTCCACGTTGTTTATGCTTTTGGCCTGAAGTTTGAAGAGATTGTCCTTGAGTCTCCAGCTAGAACAGGATTGTTTTGTTTTCACCACCCTGTGAAAAGATCCCAGTAACACTTAATATAAAGCTAAAAGCTGTACATCAAAACAGAACGGAAAAATTTAAAACCTAAGGTATCTATCTGTTTTCTGTGGACAGACAGACAGCAGGACAGAGCTCTCCTTTGCTTTTAGTTAGTTTTAGCTCGCTGAAGCAGAGAAGTTCCCCCAACTGTGGTTTTTCTTTTTCTTTGGAGCTGTTTAAATCTGCTCTGCACTGAACACCCAGAACACCACCAGCAGCTCCCAGCTGTGGCCCACCTGGCCGATCCTGAGCCGGGGCAGTTCCAGTGCCGGAGGGACTGATAAGAGACTGAAAGAGACTGAGCTGAGCTACAGCCCACAGAGTGACTTTCTGAGTTTGTCATGTATTTTGCAGTGGCAAGAGGTTGAAAGTAGATTGGGCAAAGTGGGATGCAAATCAGGAAGAGTGAGATGGGCATTGGGTGGGGCAGGATGGGTGGGATGGGGTTTGGGAGGTGGAAAATGGGGGAAATACATCTTGGGAAGGGGGTCATGATGTCCAGGAGGGGTGGGATATGTTGGGACAGGGGAGGTGGGCTGGAGTCTGGAACGAGACAGCCAAAGTTTGGGGATGATGAAGGGAGGAGGACGCCATTACTGAGTGAGTTTTTGAATAATCCACATTCCTGAAGAGATTTTGAGGTATCTCACATTTCTGAGGTATTGGAATATTAATCCCAATATTACCAGTTAGATGGTGCCTGGGCCAGTTCTGACCCTCGCTGCTGGGCCAAAGGCAGCACTGTAGTGTAATTCACCCCAGAGATACCTTGGCTGCTGGAGATTGCAGCAGAGCACTGAACGAGTCCAGGCTTGTCAAGAACTCCGTTTACCTCAGGAGAGAGAGCTTCTGGCGATGGTGAAGAGAAAAAGGAGAGGATTCTGCTGGAGGGTTATATCCAGATGTTTATTCTATGGTTACAGAGGTCTGAACCGGGGTAACTGCTCCACCAGAATGGAGGCTGCATGGTCTGATTAACCTTTTAAGCTCAGGGAACAAGGGAAGGGGAGGGGACAGGTGAGCTACCAACCAGGTGAAAGGGGCAGGGTCTCAAGGGACTAGGGACACCTATACGGGCCAATGTCCCCCAGGCCTGAGGAGCATCCTTTGAAATCAACCAACCACATGAAGCCTTGCTGGTATGTTAGCCTGATTGACAGGGCACACTCAGCAAGGGGCGAGGGGGAAGGGAGAAGGGAATATTGGCACACCTGAGAAAGGGACCCGGAAGCTAAAAACACACCACAACACTGAGGCAGTTTTGGGTCAGTCGCCAGCTCTTGGGAGTTTCCTGAGAGCAGCTCCATGGAGCCCCATTTCCAGGAGTGGTTGCCTTGGGCACGAGCTCAGAGCTGTAGCCAGAGTCTGTTGCCTCGGTGCTGGAGAGCAGAGAAATGATGAACGGCCCCAGACATCTCCAGTGGGTGTTTGGGGGCAGGGAGAGTTCTGCATAGGTGAGGTGGTCACTGCCCCACCCCAGCCACTGCAGCCTCTGGTGCAGCCGACTAATTAGGACAGATGGGAGGAGAGGCTAGGTCACATGGGCCAGTGGGGCTTCCAGCAATAGAGGAATTCCAAAGGGGTGGTGCAGTCTGGGGTTGGTCCAAGGCAAAAGTGACAGGGAATGTTCAGGAATAAAGAGCTGGATTATCTTGAGAGGCAGGGAAGGAGCTGGAACAAAGGGAAATGGCATGAGGGACAGCTCTGAGGGAGGGCAAAACCTACGGGTAAACCAACTTGGGGAAAATACGGGGTACATGAAAACAAACCATTCTGCCATAACTGATAAATAAACACAAACCGGAACACCCCAGGGAAATGGGCGCAGCACCAAGCCCGTCTGAGTTTGAGAAGTGTTTGAAGAACATTGAGCTGTCACC
>NW_026995013.1:0-4775 GCF_028769735.1 Zonotrichia leucophrys gambelii
TATCGGTTTCGGAGCCAGCGCCACCCAGCCAAAAGTCCCCAAATAAAACTACGGCTTTTCCCTGAAAACCCCCTCTGCTGGCAGATTGCAGGCCCTCCTACACCACCCGACTCGGCACTGTGCCCACTTTCTGGGACCTCCTATCGGGATTTTCAGGACCGCCGCCACCCCAGCCACAGGCCCCAACACAAACCAGCCCTTTCCCGAAAGAAAACTACCCCCCTTCTGGCGAGATTCAGGACACTTGCTCTATCAAACACCCACTGGCACTGGTCCCATCATAACAGCCCCGGCACTGTGCCACTTTCATTGGGAACCATTGCGTATCGGGATTTCAGGGCCCCGGCACTCCCAGCCACACCCCGAAAAAACGGCCTTTCCTGGCGCAATCACCGCCCCTTCTGCTGCAATGCGACCACTTGCCCTTATAACCACTCGTACTGGTCACTTCACGGAACCCCGCAACTGACGACCAGCCGCCCTCCACCAAAATCCCCAATTCTGGCCTTCCCGGAAGTAAAATACCGCCCGTCACTGGTGCATTCAGGGCACTCCTCATATCGGATGCTGGGCCACCTCATCTAACCACTGCACGATTTAGACCGCCTCCTCAACAGGCCCCACAACCGATTGCCCGATAACACTCCGCCGTCTCTTTCATCTGGGAACCATCCTGCGTATCGTGGATTTCAGAGCCAGCCGCCACTCCAGCCACAGGCCCCAACACAAACCACGGCCCTTTCCCTGGCAAAGAAAACTCACCCGCCCCGCTTCTGGCTGGCAGATTGCAGAGCCACTTCCCTCTATCAAACCAGCCCGACTCGGACTGGTCCACCTTTCATCTGGGAACCATCCTGCGTATGTGGATTTTCAGGAGCCAGCCGCCACTCCCAGCCACAGGCCCCCGAACAAAAACACGGCCCTTTCCCTGGAAGTAAAACTACCGCCCGCTCTGGCTGGCAGATTGCAGGACCATTCCCTATCAAACCAGCCGACTCGGCACTGGTGCCACCTTTTCTGGGAACCATCCTGCGTATCGTGGATTTTCAGGAGCCAGCCGGCCACTCCCAGCCACAGGCCCCGAACACAAACCACGCCTTTCCCTGGAAAAAACCACCTCCCGCTTCTGGCTGGCAGATTGCAGGAGCCACTTCCCTCTATCAAACCAGCCCGACTCGGCACTGGTGCCACCTTTCATCTGGGAACCATCCTGCGTATCGTGGATTTTCAGGAGCCAGCCGCCACTCCCAGCCAAGCCCCAAAAAACACGGCCCTTTCCCTGGAAGAAAACTGACCTGCCCCTTCTGGCTGGCAGATTGCAGGAGCCACTTGCCTCTATCACCACCCGACTCGGCACTGGTACCACCTTTCATCTGGAACCATCCTGCGTATCGTGGATTTTCAGGAGCCAGCCGGCCACTCCCAGCCACAGGCCCCAACACAAACCACGGCCCTTTTCCCTGGAAGTAAAACTGACCTGCCCGTCATCTGGCTGCAGATTGCAGGACCACTTCCTCTATCAAACCAGCCGACTCGGCACTGGTGCCACCTTTCATCTGGGAACCATCCTGCGTATCGTGGATTTTCAGGAGCCAGCCGGCCACTCCCAGCCACAGGCCCGAACAAAAACGTTAGGCCCTTTTCCCTGGAAGTAAAACGACCTGCCGTCATCTGGCTGGCAGATTGCAGGAGCCACTTGCCTCTATCAAACCAGCCCGACTCGCACTGGTGCCACCTTTCATCTGGGAACCATCCTGCGTATCGTGGATTTTCAGGAGCCAGCCGGCCACTCCCAGCCACAGGCCCCCGAACACAAACCACGGCCCTTTGCCCTGGCAAAGAAAACTCACCCGCCCCGCTTCTGGCTGGCAGATTGCAGGAGCCACTTCCCTCTATCAAACCAGCCCGACTCGGCACTGGTACCACCTTTCATCTGGGAACCATCCTGCGTATTGTGGATTTTCAGGAGCCAGCCGGCCACTCCCAGCCACAGGCCCCCGAACACAAACCACGGCACTTTTCCCTGGCAAAGAAAACTCATCCGCCCCGTTTCCGGCTGGCAGATTGCAGGAGCCACTTGCCTCTATCAAACCAGCCAACTCGGCACTGGTGCCACCTTTCATCTGGGAACCATCCTGCGTATCGTGGATTTTCAGGAGCCAGCCGGCCACTCCCAGCCACAGGCCCCCGAACACAAACCACGGCCCTTTCCCTGGCAAACAAAACTCACCCGCCCCGCTTCTGGCTGGCAGATTGCAGGAGCCACTTCCCTCTATCAAACCAGCCGACATGGCACTGGTGCCACCTTTCATCTGGGAACCATCCTGCGTATCGTGGATTTTCAGGAGCCAGCCGCCACTCCACCACAGGCCCCAACACAAACAACAGCCCTTTCCCTGGAAGTAAACTGACCTGCCCATCTTCTGGCTGGCAGATTCAGGAACCACTTGTCTCTCAAACCAGCCCACTTGGCACTGGCCACTTTCATCTGGGAACATCTGCGTATCGTGGATTTTCAGGAGCCAGCCGGCCACTCCCAGCCACAGTCCCGAAATAAACACGCCTTTTCCTGAAGTAAAACTGACCTGCCCATCTTCTGGCTGGCAGATTGCAGGAGCCACTTCCCTCTATCAAACCAGCCCGACTCATTACTGGTGCCACCTTTCATCTGGGAACCATCCTGCGTATCGTGGATTTTCAGGAGCCAGCCGGCCACTCCCAGCCACAGGCCCCCGAACACAAACCACGGCCCTTTTCCCTGGCAAAGAAAACACACCACAGCCCCGCTTCTGGCTGGCAGATTGCAGGAGCCACTTGCCTCTATCAAACCACCCAACTCGGCACTGGTGCCACCTTTCATCTGGGAACCATCCTGCGTATCGTGATTTTAGGAGCCAGCCGGCCACTCCCAGCCACAGGCCCCAAACACAAACCACGGCCCTTTGCCCTGGCAAAGAAACTCACCCGCCCGCTTCTGGCTGGCAGATTGCAGGAGCCACTTGCCTCTATCAACCAGCCCGACTCGGCACTGGTGCCACCTTTCATCTGGGAACAATCCTGCGTATCGTGGATTTTCAGGAGCCAGCCTGCCACTCCAAACCACAGGCCCCTGAACACAACCACGGCCCTTTCCCTGGAAAAAACTCACCCGCCCGCTTCTGGCTGGCAGATTGCAGGACCACTTCCTCTATCAAACCAGCCCGACTCGGCACTGGTGCCACCTTTGATCTGGGAACATCCTGCGTATCATGGATTTTCAGGAGCCAGCCGGCCACTCCCAGCCTGGTGCCACCTTTCATCTGGGAACCATCCTGCGTATCGTGGATTTTCAGGAGCCAGCCGCCACTCCCAGCCACAGGCCCCGAACACAAACCACGGCCAAACACAAACTACGGCCCTTTTCCCTGGAAGTAAAACTGACCTGCCCGTCATCTGGCTGGCAGATTGCAGGAGCCACTTCCTCTATCAAACCAGCCCGACTCGGCACTGGTGCCACCTTTCATCTGGGAACCATCCTGCGTATCGTGGATTTTCAGGAGCCAGCCGGCCACTCCCAGCCACAGGCCACCGAACACAAACCACGGCCCTTTTCCCTGGCAAACAAAACTCACCCGCCCGCTTCTGGCTGGCAGATTGCAGGAGCCACTTCCTCTATCAAACCAGCCCGACTCGGCACTGGTGCCACCTTTCATCTGGGAACCATCCTGCGTATCGTGGATTTTCAGGAGCCAGCCGGCCACTCCCAGCCACAGGCCCCCAAACACATACCACGGCCCTTTCCGTGGCAAACAAAACTCACCCGCCCCGCTTCTGGCGGGCAGATTGCAGGAGCCACTTGCCTCTATCAAACCAGCCCGACTCGGCACTGGTGCCACCTTTCATCTGGGAACCATCCTGCGTATCGTGGATTTTCAGGAGCCAGTCGGCCACTCACAGCCACCAGTCCCCAAATAAAATCTACGGCCATTTTTCCTGGAAGTAAAACTGACCTGCCCATCTTCCGGCTGGCAGATTGCAGGAGACACTTGCCTCTATCAAACCAGCCCAACTTGGCACTGGTGCCACCTTTCATCTGGAACCATCCTGCGTATCGTGGATTTTCAGGAGCCAGCCGGCCACTCCCAGCCACAGGCCCCCGAACACAAACCACGGCCCTTTTCCCTGGCAAGAAAACTCACCCGCCCGCTTCTGGCTGGCAGATTGAAGGAGCCACTTGCCTCTATCAACCAGCCAACTCGGCACTGGTGCCACCTTTCATCTGGAACCATCCTGCGTATCGTGGATTTTCAGGAGCCAGCCGGCCACTCCCAGCCACAGGCCCCCGAACACAAACCACGGCCCTTTTCCCTGGCAAACAAAACTCACCCGCCCCGCTTCTGGCTGGCAGATTGCAGGAGCCACTTCCCTCTATCAAACCAGCCCGACTCAATACTGGTGCCACCTTTCATCTGGGAACCATCCTGCGTATCGTGGATTTTCAGGAGCCAGCCGGCCACTCCCAGCCACAGGCCCCCGAACACAAACCACGGCCCTTTTCCCTGGCAAAGAAAACCACCCGCCCCGCTTCTGGCTGGCAGATTGCAGGAGCCACTTGCCTCTATCAAACCACCCCAACTCGGCACTGGTGCCACCTTTCATCTGGGAACCATCCTGCGTATCGTGGATTTTGAGGAGCCAGCCGGCCACTCCCAGCCACAGGCCCCCGAACACAAACCACGGCCCTTTCCCTGGCAAAGAAATCTCACCCGCCCCGCTTCTGGCTGGCAGATTGCAGG
>NW_026995014.1:0-4771 GCF_028769735.1 Zonotrichia leucophrys gambelii
GGAGCCAGCCGGGCCCCTCCCAGCCACAGGCCCCCCCAACACAAACCACGGCCCTTTTCCCTGCAAAGAAAACCACCCCCCTGCTTTTGGCTGCAATTTCAGGGGCCACTTGCCCTACAAACCCCCTGACCGGCACTGGTGCCACCTTTTATCTGGGGAAACCCTCCGTTATCGTGATTTTCAGGGGCCAGCCCCACCCCAGCCCCAGTCCCCAAAAAAATACTACGGGGCCCCTTTTTCCCTGAATGAAAACTGCCTCCCATCATCTGGTTGCAATTTTCGAGCCCCTTGCCTCATACAACCAGCCCGACTCGGCACGGTGCCACCTTTCATCTGGGAACCCCCCGCGATCGTAATTTTCAGGGGCCACCGGGGCCCCTCCCCCCACAGCCCCCCCCACAAACCACGGCCCTTTCCCTGGCATACAAAACTTAACCACCCCCCTTCTGGGTGGCAATTGCAGGACCACTTGCCTCATCAAACCACCCCCTTTACACTGCTGCCACTTGGGGCTGGGGGCCACCACATATTGGGTTTTTAGGGGCCACTGGCCATCCCCCTGCAAAATCCCCAAAAAAAATCTACACCCTTTTCCCTGGAATTTAAAATTGACCTGCCCAAACATCTGGCTGGCACATTGCGACCTCTTGTAAAAATCAAAGCGCCAACTTGGCCTGGGGCCACCATTCATCTGGGAACCATCCTGCTATCTGGATTTTAAGCCACGGCCACTCCCAGCCACAGGCCCCCAAACACAAAACCCCGCCCTTTTTCCCCGAAGTAAACCCGACCTGCCCCATTTGGCGCAGATTTCAGGGGCCACTTCCCCTATCAATCCAGCCCACATGGCCTGGGCCACCGTTCATCGGAACCATCCCTATGTTTTTTTTCAGGGGCCCGCCGGCCACCCCACCACAGGCCCCAAACCAAACTACGCCCTTTTTCCCCGGAAGTAAAACTGACCCCCGTCATCTGCGGCAGATTGCAGTACCACTTGCCTCTACAAACCACCCCACTTTGGGAAATGCCCGGGACATTTCATCTGGGAAAACCCTCCTGCGTATGTATTTTTTAAGGCAGCCGGCCACTCCCAGCCACAGGCCCCCGAAAAACAAACCAAAGGAAACCCTTTTCCCCGGGGGAAAAAAAAACTTACGCGCCCCGCTTTTTGGTGGCAGATTGCTGCAGCCACTTGCCTCTATCAAACCACCCCCACTTTTTGGGTCTGGTGCCACCCTTTCTTCTGTGAGCCATCCAGCGGATTGTTGGGTTTTCAGGGGGCCCGCCGGCCCCTCCGACCCCAAGCCCCCAAAAACGATCTACGGCCCTTTTTTCCCCCGGGAAAAAAAACGGGCCTTTCCCGTCATCTGGCTGGGACATTGCAGCAGCCACTTGGGAAAAATCAGACCACCCAAACTTCCCCACTGGTGCCTTTTTTTTATCTGGGGAAACCCTCCTGCGTATCGTGGATTTTTTAGGAAACCAGCCGGCCACTCCCAGCCCCAGGCCCCGAATCAAATCTACGCCCCTTCCCCCCGGAATTTTTAAAAAACTCCCAAACTTCCCGGCTGCAGATTCAGGAAACCCCTTGGCTTTTCTCAAACCAGCCCAACTTGGGGACTGGTGCCACCTTTCATCTGGGAACCCCTCCTGCGTATCGTGGATTTTTAGACCAGCCGGCCACTCCCACCACAGGCCCCCGAACACAAACCCCCCTCTTTTCCCGGCCAAACAAAACTCCCCACCCCGCTTCTGGCTTGGGAGATTGCAGGAGCCACTTTTCCCCTACAAAGCTGCCTGAAATCGGCACCCGGTGCCACCTTTCATCTGGAACCACCTTGTATCGGGTTTTTTAGGGGCCACCGCCACTCCCACCACAGGCCTCCCCAAAAAAATACTACGGCCCTTTTCCCCGGAAATGAACTGACCTGCCCATTTATCTCGCTGGGAAAATTGCAGACCCACTTGCCCCTTTAAAAACCCGTCCGCTTTGGGACTGGTGCCCCCTTTTATCTGGGGGCCATCCGGGGTACGTGGATTTTCGGGGCCACCCGGGCCCCTCCCCGCCAAAGGGCCCCCAAAAACAAAACTACGGCCCCTTTTTCCCTGAAGTAAAACTGACCTCCCCCCTCATCTGGCCCGGCAGATTGCAAAGGCCCCTTGGTACATCAAAACCCCCCAACTTGGCAAATGGTGTTTACCTTGGGTCTGGGAGCCACCAGCGATTTCGGATTTTCAGGGCCCGCCGGCCCCTCCCCCCGCCTTTCCCCCAACACAAACACCCCCCTTTTCCCTGGAATGAAAACTGACCTGCCCAGCTTCTGGGTGGCAAATTTCAGGGGCCACTTGCCCCTATCAATCCAATTTCCCACTCCGGGACTGGTGCCACCCTTTTATCCCGGGGCCCTCCCCGCGTATTGTGGATTTTCCCGGAGCCAGCCGGGCCCCCTCCCACCACACGTCCCCAAAAAAATACACGGCCCTTTTTCCTGGAAATTTAAAAAAACCTAAAACCCCTCTTTTTGGGCGATTGCAGGAGCCCCCTTGGGGCAAACAAACCAGCTACTTGGGACTGGGTGCCAATTTTCAAACTGGGAACCATCCTGCATATCCTTTGGGTTTTCAGGAACCCGCCGGGCCCCTTCCCCCCCCATTCCCACAAACACAAAACCACGGCCCCTTTTTCCCCGGAAAAAAAACTGACCCGCCCCTCTTTTGGCGGCAGATTGCAGGGAAACCCCTTGGCTCTCCCCAAACCACCCCAAATTGCCACTGGTGCCCCCCTTTTTTCTGGGAACCATCCTTTATCGTGGGTTTTTTAGAGGGAGCTGGCCACTCGCAGCCAAGGGCCCCAAACAAATACTACGGGCCCCTTTTCCCCGGGAAAATAAATCTGACCTGCCCTCATCTGGGTGCAGATTGGGAGGGGCCACTTGCCTCTATCAAACCACCCACTTGGCACTGGTGCCACCCAAACATCTGGGAAACCCCCCAGCGTATCGGGTTTTTCAGGGCCAGCCAGCCACTCCCACCACAGGGCCCCGAAACACAACCCCGGCCCTTTTTTCCCCGGGAAACCAAACTCACCCACCCCCCCTTCTGGCTACAAGGCAGGAGCCACTTGCCTCTATCAATCCACCCGACTTGGGACTGGGCCACCTTTTATCGGGGGGGGGGGGGGGGGGGGGGGGGGGCCATCCTGCGGGAACGGGGGTTTTTAGGAGCCAGCCCGCCACTCCCCCGCCACAGGCCCCCGAACACAAAAAAACCCCGGGCCCCTTTTCCCCCGGCCCAAAAAAAACTTAAACCCCCCCCGCTTTTGCTGGGAGATTGCAGGGGCCACTTGTCTCTATCAAAACCCCGCCCACTTGACACAGGTTGGGCCCCCTTTTGGGCTGGGGGGCCATCCAGCAAATTGTGGGTTTTTTAGGGCCAGCTGGCCCCCCCCCTTTCCCCCCCCGGGTGCAATCCCCAAAAAAAAATCTACAGCCCTTTTCCCGGGAAATAAAAATTTACCTGCCAATCATTTGGCTGGGACCCTTGCAGCAACCTCTTTGGGAAAAATCCCAAAACCCCCCAACTTGGCACTGGTGCCACCTTTCATCTGGGAACCATCCTGCGTATCGTGGATTTTCAGGACCAGCCGGCCACTCCCAGCCACAAGGGCCCCCCAACACAAACCACGGCCCTTTTCCCTGGGAAAGAAACTCACCCCGCCCGCTTCTGGCTGGCAGATTGCAGGGGCCACTTGCCTCTATCAAACCCGCCTGACTCGGCACTGGGGCCCACCTTTTATCTGGGGGAAATATCCTGCGTATCGTGGATTTTCAGGAGCCAGCCGGCCGCTCCCAGCCACAGGTCCCCAAAAAAATACTACGGCCCTTTTCCCTGGAATTAAAACTGACCTGCCCATCATCTGGCTGGCAGATTTCAGGACCCACTTGCCTCTATCAAACCAGACCGACTTGGCACTGGTGCCACCTTGGGTCTGCGAGCCATCTTGCAAATGGTGGATTTTCAGGAGCCAGCCGGCCACTCCCAGCCACAAGTCCCCAAAAAAAATCTACGGCCCTTTTCCCTGGAAGTAAAACTGACCTGCCCATCATCTGGCTGGCACATTGCAGCAGCCACTTGGTAATTCAAACTGCCGAACTTGGCACTGGTGCCACCTATCATCTGGGAACCATCCTGCTTTTCGTGGATTTTCAGGAGCCAGCCGGCCACTCCCAGCCACAGGCCCCCCAAAAACAACCACGGCCCTTTTCCCTGGAAGTAAACCCGACCTGCCCGTCATCTGGCTGCAGATTGCAGAGCCACTTCCTCTATCAACCAGCCCGACTTGGGACTGGTGCACCTTTTATCTGGGGAAACCCTCCTTTCGTATCGTTTTTTCAGGAGCCTCCGGCCACTCCCAGCCACAGCCCCCCCAAAAAAAAACACGGCCTTTTTCCCCGGAAGTAAAACTACCTCCCTCTCTGCGGGAGATTTCAGAGCCACTCCCTACATCCAGCCCACTGGCACTGTGCACATTTTATTGGAACCACCTGCTTTTCGTGGATTTTCAGGCCAGCCGGCCACTCCCAGCCACAGGCCCCCCAACAAAAAAAACGCCTTTTTTTCCCCGGAATAAAACGACCTCCCTCTCTGCTGGCAGATTGCAGGGCCACTTGCCCCATAAACCACCCAAATCGGCACTGGGGGGAAACCTTTCATCTGGGGAACCCTCCGGTACGGATTTTCAGGGGCCAGCCGCCCCTCCCAGCCACAGCCC
>NW_026995015.1:0-4766 GCF_028769735.1 Zonotrichia leucophrys gambelii
GTGGCTGGGATGGCGGGTGGCCCCTGAAACCCCGATACCAAGGGTTCCCAGATGAAAGTTGGCACCTTCCGAGTCGGCGGGTTTGATAGGGGGAATTCTCCTGCAATCTCCCAGCCAGAACGGGCGGGTAGTTTTTTTCCCGGGGAAAAGGGCCTGTTTTGTTTTTGGGGTTTGTGGTGGGAGGGGGGGCTGGCTCCTAAAATCCCCTTCGGGATGGTCCAGAAGGGGCACATGCCGTGGGCGGGGTTTGATAACAAGGGTCCTGCAATTGCCCCAGAAAGGGCAGGTCAGTTTATTTCCGGGGAAAAGGGCCGTGGTTTTTTTGGGGGCCTGTGGCTGGGGGGGCCCGGGGGGGCTCCTGAAAATCCACATACGCGGATGGTTCCAGAAGGGTTGCACCAGGGCCGGTGGGGCGGTTTTGATGGGGGCAAGTGGCCCCTGAAAACCCGCCAGCCAGTAGGGAGGTCTTTTTATTCCAGGAAAAAGGGCCGTGTTTTGTTGGGGGCCTGGGGCGGGGAGGGCCGGCTGGCTCCTGAAACCCGTACGGGGGATGGTTCCCAATGAAAGGGGGGCACCAGTCCCAAGTTGGGCTGGTTTGATAGAGCAAGGGCTCCTGAAAATCCCCCAGCCAGAAGGGGCAGGTCTTTTTATTCCGGGGAAAAAGGGGCCGGGTTTTTTTTGGGGGCCTGTGGTGGGTCCGCGGGCCCCGGAAAATCCAATACCAGGATGGTTCCCAGAAAAAAGGTGGCCCAAAGCTGAGTCGGGGGGTTTATAGGGGAAGTGGCTCCTCAATTTCCCCCCAAAAGCGGGCGGGTATTTTTTTTCCGGGGGAAAAAGGGCCGGGGTTTTGTGTTCGGGGCCGTGGTGGGGGGGCCGGGCGGTCTGAAAATCCCGTACGCGGATGGTTCCAGATGAAAGGTGGCACCAGTGCGGTGGGGGTTTGATAAAAAGGGTGTCTGCATTGCCAGCCAGAAGGGCGGTAGTTTTTTTTTCCGGGGAAAAGCCTGGTTTTTTTGGGGCCTGGGGCGGGGATGGGGGGCTGGCTCCTGAAACCACATACCGGAGGGTTTCCCAGAAAATGGACGTGCCAGTCGGGTGGTTTGATAGGCAAGTGGCTCCGCAATCTGCCACCCCAAAGGGGGCGGGTAGTTTTTTTCCAAAAAAGGCCCCGTAGATTTTTTTGGGGACTGTGGCTGGGGGGCCGGGGCGGCCCTAAAAAATCCCCTTTCCGTGGATGGTCCAGAAAAGGTGGCCCAGTGAAAATCGGGTGGTTTGTAGAGGAAGGGGGCTCCGAATCTGCCGCTGAGGGGGGGGTGATTTTTTGTTTGCCGGGGGAAAAGGGCGGGGTTTTTTGGTTCGGGGGCCTTGCTGGGAGGGGCCGGCGGCTCCTAAAAAATCCACGATACGCGGAGGTTCCAGTGAAAGGTGGGGCCCGTGCCCGTTGGGCTGTTTAAAAACCAAGTGGCTCCCGCAATTGCCAGCCAGGAAGGGGGGGGGTTTGTTTTTTTCCAGGGAAAAAGGGGGTAGATTTTTTTTGGGGCTTGGCTGGCCCGGGTGGCCCTAAAAAACCACATACGGGGATGGTCCCAGAAAGGTGGCACCAGTGCCAATTGGGTGGTTTGAAAAGAAGGGTCCCGCAATCTGCCCGCGAGATGGGGGTGGGGTTTTTTCAGGGGAAAAGGGGGCCCTGTTTTTTGGGGGGCTGTGCTGGGAGTGGCCCGGGGCTCCTGAAATCCCAAAAACCAGGATGGTTCCCCGTGAAAAGGGGCACCATGCCATCGGGCTGGATGATAGAGGCAAGTGGCCCTGCAATCTGCCAGCCAGATGACGGGGAGGTCAGTTTTTTCTTCCGGGAAAAAAAAAGGCCCAGTTGTGTTGGGGGGTGTGGTGGGGTGGGCCGCTGGCTCCCGGGAAAATCCCCAAACCAGGATGGTTCCCCGATGAAAGGTGGCCCCGTGCCGTGGGGGGGGTTTGGGTAAGGAAGTGGGGCCTGCAATCTGCACCAGGATGGGGGGTTTAGTTTTTTCCAGGAAAAAAGGCCCGGGTTTTGTTTTGGGGCCTGTGGCTGGGGTGGCCGGTGGGTCCCGAAAATCCCCGATACCAGGATGGTTCCCGATGAAAGGTGGCACCAGTCTGAGTCGGGCTGGGGTTTATGAGGCAAGTGGGTCCGCAAACGCCAGCCCGATGCGGGCAGGGAGTTTTTTTTCCAGGGAAAAGGGCCCCTGGTTGTTTGGGGCGGGGGCTGGGGTGGGCCCGGCTGGCTCCTGAAAATCCCGATAGCCGGGTGGGTTCCCCAATGAAAGGTGGCACCATGCCAAATTGGGGGGTTTGATAAACCCAAAAGGGGTCTGCAATTGCCGCCAGAAAGGGCGGTAGTTTTTTTCCCGGAAAAAGGGCCGTGTTTTTTTTTGGGGGGTTTTGGGTGGGGGTGGCCGGCTGGTCCGAAAACCACAAAACGCGGGGTGGTCCCAGAAAGGTGGCACAGTGAAAGTCGGGGGGTTTTATAGAGCAATGGGTCCTGCAAAACTGCCAGCCAGATGAGGGCAGGTATTTTAATTCCAAGGAAAAGGGCCGTATTTTGTTTGGGGCCTGGGTGGGGTGGCCGGCTGGCTCCTGAAAATCCAGATACGCGGGGGTTTTCCCCCGATGAAAGGTGGGACGTCCGGTCGGTGTTTGGGTAAGGGAAATGGCTCCTGCAATCTGCCAGCCAGAAGCGGGGGGGGTAGTTTTTTTTGAGGGAAAAGGGCCCTGGTTTTTGTTCGGGGGGTGTGGGTCGGCTGGGGTCCTGAAAAACCACGATACCAGGATGGTTCCCAGATGAAAGGTGGAGCAGTGAGGTTGGGTGTTTAGGAGCAAGTGGTTTCCCGCAATCTGCCACCCGATGAGGGCAGGTCGTTTTACTTCCCGGGAAAAAATTCCAGGGGAAGGCCGTGTTTTGTTTGGGGGGCCCTTTTCTGGGGGGTGGCGGCTGGTCCCAAATCCCCCATACCAGGATGGTTCCCAGTGAAAAGGGGGCACCCGTGCGGTCGGGTGGGGTGATAGAGGAATGGGCCCCGCAATCTGCCCGCCCGATGACGGGGAGTCAGTTTTTCTTCCAGGGAAAAAAGGGCCGTGTTTTTTTTGGGGGCTGTGCGGGAGGGCCGGGGTGGGTCCCGAAAATCCACGATAACCAGGATGGTTCCCAAGAAAAGGTGGGGACCAGTGCCAAACGGGGGGTTTTATAGGGCAATGGGTCCCGCAATCTGCCAGCCAAAGCGGGGGGAGTTTTGTTTGCCAGGGAAAAGGGCCTGGTTTTTGTTCGGGGGCCCGTGGTGGGGTGGCCGGCTGGCTCCTGAAAATCCCCCATACGCAGGATGGTTCCCAATGAAAGTGGCACCTGCCCGCGGGCTGGTTTTATAGAGGCAAGTGGCTCCCGCAATCTGCCACCCGAGGGGCGGTAGTTTTTTTCCAGGGAAAAAGGGCCCCTAGATTTTTTTGGGGGGGTGTGGCTGGGAGTGGCCCGGGTGGTCCTGAAATCACGATACCGGAGGGTTTCCCGATGAAAGGTGGCACCTTTCCGAGTCGGGGGGGTTGATAGAGGCAATGGTCCCCCAATTGCCAGCCAGAAGCGGGGCGGGTGGTTTTTTTGCCAGGGAAAAGGGCCGTGTTTTTGGGTTTGGGGGCCTGTGGCTGGGAGTTGGCCCTGCTCCTGAAAATCCACGTAGCAGGATGGTTTCCCCGAGAAAGGGGGCACCGGCCGGGGGGGGGTGGTTTGAAGGCCCAAGGGGGGTTTCCTGTTTTGCCAGCCCGAGAGGGAGGCGTTTTTTCCCCGGGAAAAAAGGGCCCTAGTTTTGTTGGGGGGTGTGGTTTGGGATGGCCCCGGGTGGGTCCTGAAAACCACGATACCAGATGGTTCCCAGATGAAAGGGGCACCCGGCCGGTCGGGGGGGTGTAGAGGGAAGTGGCCCCGCAATCTGCCAGCCCAAGCGGGGGTGTTTTTTTCCCGGGAAAAGGGCCCTGGTTTTTTTTTGGGGCCCCCTGGTGGGGTGGCCCTGGCTCCTGAAAATCCAGAACGCCGGTGGTTCCCAGAGAAAGGGGGACAGTGCCAGGGGCTGGTTTGAAGAGGCAAGTGGGGCCGCAATCTGCCCGCCAAAGCCCGGGGGTTTGTTTTTTTCCAGGGGGAAAGGGCCCTGTTTTTGTTGGGGGGCCCTTGGCTGGAGTGGCGGGGGCTCCTGAAAATCCACGATACGCAGGATGGTTCCAGATGAAAAGGTGGCACCGTGCCGGGCGGGGTGGTTTTTAGGGGGAAGGGCCCTGCAATCTGCAC
This sequence comes from Zonotrichia leucophrys gambelii, assembly GCF_028769735.1. Taxonomy (NCBI): domain Eukaryota; kingdom Metazoa; phylum Chordata; class Aves; order Passeriformes; family Passerellidae; genus Zonotrichia; species Zonotrichia leucophrys. Next base: position 4,307 of record NW_026995015.1, read on the forward strand.
CCAAGCGGGCGGTAGTTTTTTTTCCAGGGAAAAGGGCGTTGTTTTTTTTGGGGCCTGTGGCTGGGAGTGGGGCCGCTGCTCCCGAAAATCCAGATACCGGATGGTTCCCAGTTAAAGGTGGCACCTTTCAGCCGGGTTTGGTTGTAGAGGAAGTGGCTCCCGCATCTGCCCCCCAGAAACGGGGGGGTAGTTTTGTTTGCCGGGGAAAAGGGCCGTGGGTTTTGTGTTCGGGGCCTTGGGTGGGGGTGGCGGCTGGTCCGAAAAACCCCGATACGCAGGAGGTTCCCCGATGAAAGGGGGCCCAGGCCAAACCGGGCTGGTTTGATAGAGGCAGGGCTCTGCAATCTCCAGCCAGAAGGGGGGGGGTGGGTTAGTTTGTTTGCCAGGGGAAAAAGGGGCCCTGGTTTTTGTTGGGGGGCCCGTGGCTGGGAGTGGCCGGGTGGCTCCTGAAAATCCACGA
>NW_026995016.1:0-4762 GCF_028769735.1 Zonotrichia leucophrys gambelii
CACTGCCGCCTGCTGTGCATTTCAGGGCACGCCCTCGTCAACCTTACACGGAATTCGCCTTTCCTGGAATAGGAACCATCGCTCTGGTTTCAGGAGAGCCTGCCACTCCACCACAGCCCCAAACAAACACGGCCCTTTTCATCTGTTCGGATTAAACCAGCCGACCCCTACTCGGCCGCCAAATGAGACCACCTTTCCCTTAAACCACCGCCTGCCTAGGTGCCACTTTCACGGAAGCCTCTCTATCGCGGATTCAGGGCCCTGCATGGACCAAGCCGCCCTGATTTTAACAAACCAGCCTTTCCCTGGAAACACAGCACCGAACACCGCTTTGGTTGCAGTGAGAACACTTGCCCTTCAACGCCGATTGCAGCTGGCCACTTCTATGAAACACCTCGACTGTGCACTTTCAGGAGCCACCTGCTATCTGATTTCACGGCCACCACAAACCGGCACATTCCCGAGCAAACAAACTTCCCGCACTGGCTGCAGTTCAGAGCACTGCCTTTCAGAACCAGCTCCACTGGTCCACATTCACTGGGAACCATTCCTGGTACATCTGGATTTCGGATCAGGAGCCACGCCACCACCAGGCCCCAACAACAACCACGGCCCTTTTCCCTGGCAAACAAACTACCGCCCCTTCTGGCTGGAATTGCAGGAGCCACTTCCTTTACCACTCCAATGCGCCCCTCATGGGACCTCATTCTTGAACCGCGACTGATCAGAGCCACCGGCCACTCCCACACGGCCTCCACAAACACGAACTTCCGCAACTCCGCGATCGGGCGTTCAGACCACCCTCGACCGGCCCACTCACGGGCACCTTTCTTGGGAATCGGTGTGGTCGACCAGGGCCCCACCAACAGGCCCCCAAAAAACTGGCCTCCCTATTAACAGACTGCCCATCTCATTGCAGAGCACTGGTCTCTCACGACCATGGTGCGCTTTCACGGAACCATCCGCTCGGTTCAGACACCGGCCTCCCAACAACGAACCACCGGCCTTTCCCTGAGCAATTACACCCCACTGGCGATGCTGCCACTTGATCTGGAACCCCATGACGGTGCCCCCATCTGGCCACAGGCCCGACAACAGGCCTCGGCACAAACCACGCCCCCCAATCGCCTTCCCTGATAAACAGCTCGCATGTCGCTGCAATTGAGGACCTCTTCTCATTTCAACCCGCTCGGCACTGGCCACCTCACGGAACGTCCTGTACTGGATATCAGAGCCAGCCGCCCTCCCGCCAGGCCCACCAACACGCCTTTTCCTGGCAAAACTACCCGCTCTGGCTGCAATTGCAGGGCCACTTGCCCTTTATCGCCATCCTGGCATGGTGCTCTGGGCAGGGCCCTCCAGCATGTGTTAACAACGGCCATCCCCCAATACAACATACGGCGGCATTGCAGGACCACTTCTCAACCCCGACCCGCTTCTGGCTGCAGATTGCAGGAGCCACTTGCCTCTATCAAACCAGCCCGACTCGGCACTGGTGCCACCTTTCATCTGGGAACCATCCTGCGTATCGTGGATTTTCAGGAGCCAGCCGGCCACTCCCAGCCACAGGTCCCCAAACACAAACTACGGCCCTTTTCCCTGGAAGTAAAACTGACCTGCCCGTCTTCTGGCTGGCAGATTGCAGGAGCCACTTGCTCTATCAATCCAGCCCGACTTGGCACTGGTGCCACCTTTCATCTGGAACCATCCTGCGTATCGTGGATTTTCAGGAGCCAGCCGGCCACTCCCAGCCACAGGCCCCGAACACAACACGGCCCTTTTCCCTGGAAGAAAACTACCGCCCGCATCTGGCTGGCAGATTGAGGAGCCACTTGTCTATCAATCCACCCGACTCGACTGTGCCACCTTTCATCTGGGAACCATCCTGCGTATGTGGATTTTCAGGAGCCAGCGGCCATCCCAGCCACAGGCCCCAACACAAACTACGGCCCTTTTCCTGGAAGTAAACTGACCTGCCCTCTCTGGCTGGCAGATTGCAGGAGCCACTGCCTCTATCAACCGCCCGACTGGCTGGTGCACTTTCATCTGGGAACCATCCTGCGTATGTGGATTTTCAGGAGCCAGCCGGCCACTCCCAGCCACAGGCCCCGAACACAAACCACGGCCCTTTCCCGGAAGTAAAACTGACCGCCCGCTTCTGGCTGGCAGATTGCAGAGCACTTGCCTCTATCAACCAGCCCGACTCGGACTGGTGCCCTTTCATCTGGAACATCCTGCGTATCGTGGATTTTCAGAGCAGCCGCCACTCCCAGCCACAGGCCCCAAAAACACGGCCCTTTTCCTGGAAAAACTACCGCCGCTTCTGCTGGCAGATTGCAGGAGCACTTCCTATCAACCAGCCGACGGCACTGGTGCCACCTTTCATCTGGAACCATCCTGGTATCGTGGATTTTCAGGAGCCAGCGGCCACTCCAGCCAAGGCCCCAAAAAAACACGGCCTTTTCCCTGGAAAAAAACTGACCTGCCCTCTCTGGCTGGCAGATTGCAGGAGCACTTGCCTCTATCAACCAGCCCGACTGGCACTGGTGCACCTTTCATTGGGAACCATCCTGCGTATCGTGGATTTTCAGGGCCAGCGGCCACTCCCAGCCACAGCCCCAACACAACACGGCCTTTTCCTGGAAAAACACCTGCCCTCATCTGGCTGGCAGATTGCAGGAGCCATTGCCTCTATCAACCACCCACTGGCACTGGTGCACCTTTCATTGGAACCATCCGCTATGTGGATTTTCAGGGCCAGCCGGCCACTCCCAGCCAGCCCAAAAAACACGGCCCTTTTCCCTGGAAAAAACGACCTGCCTCATCTGGCTGGCAATTGCAGAGCACTTGTATAACACCCGACTTGGCACTGGTGCCACTTCATCTGGAACCATCCTGCGTATCGTGGATTTCAGGAGCAGCGGCCACTCCCAGCCACAGGCCCAAAAACACGGCCTTTTCCTGAATAAAACTACCTGCCCTCTCTGGCTGGCAGATTGCAGGAGCCTTCTTTCACACCCGTGCACTGGTGCACCTTCTGGCATCCCGGTTTTGGCAGCCGCACTCCAGCAGCCAAAAACACGGCTTTCCCTGGAATAACACGCCTCTGCTGGCAATTGCAGAGCACTTTTATAACCGCCACTGGCTGTGCCACCTTCATCTGGACCATCCTGGTACGTGATTTTCAGGAGCCAGCCGGCCACTCCCAGCCACAGGCCCCGAACACAAACACGGCCCTTTTCCTGGAATAAAACTGACCTGCCCTCATCTGGCTGGCAGATTGCAGGAGCCACTTGCCTCTATCAACCAGCCCGACTCGGCACTGGTGCCACCTTTCATCTGGGAACCATCCTGCGTATGTGGATTTTCAGGAGCCAGCCGGCCACTCCAGCACAGGCCCCCAAACACAAACTACGGCCTTTTCCCTGAATTAAAACTGACCTGCCCTCATCTGGCTGGCAGATTGCAGGAGCCACTTGCCTCTATCAACCAGCCGACTTGGCACTGGTGCCACCTTTCATCTGGGAACCATCCTGCGTATCGTGGATTTTCAGGAGCCAGCGGCCACTCCCAGCCACAGGCCCGAAACACAAACACGGCCCTTTTCCCTGGAAAAAAACTACCTGCCCGCTCTGGCTGGCAGATTGCAGGAGCACTTGCCTCTATCAAACCAGCCGACTCGCACTGGTGCCACCTTTCATCTGGGAACCATCCTGCGTATCGTGAATTTTCAGGAGCCAGCCGGCCACGTCCAGCCACAGGCCCCCAAACACAAACTATGGCCCCTTTCCTGGAAGTAAAACTGACCTGCCCGTCATCTGGCTGGCAGCTTGCCTCTATCAATCCAGCCCGACCTGGCACTGGTGACACCTTTCATCTGGGAACCATCCTGCGTATTGTGGATTTTCAGGTGCCAGCCGGCCACTCCCAGCCACAGGCCCCCGAACACAAACCACGGCCCTTTTCCCTGGCAAACAAAACTCACCCGCACCGCTTCTGGCTGGCAGATTGCAGGACCCACTTGCCTCTATCAAACCAGCCCGACTTGGCACTGGTGCCACCTTTCATCTGGGAACCATCCTGCGTATCGTGGATTTTCAGGAGCCAGCCGGCCACTCCCAGCCACGGGCCCCGAACACAAACCACGGCCCTTTTCCCTGGCAAACAAAACTCACCCGCTCCGCTTCTGGCTGGCAGATTTCAGGACCCACTTGCCTCTATCAAACCACCCGACTTGGCACTGGTGCACAACCTTTCATCTGGGAACCATCCTGTGTATCGTGGATTTTCAGGAGCCAGCCCGGCCACTCCCAGCCACAGGCCCCCAAACAAAAACCACGGCCCTTTTCCCTGGATTTAAAACTGTCCTGCCCGTCATCTGGTTGGCAGATTGAAGGAGCCACTTGACTCTATCAATCCAGCCCGACTCGACACTGGTGCCACCTTTCATCTGGGAACCATCCTGCGTATCGTGGATTTTCAGGAGCCAGCCGGCCACTCCCAGCCACAGGCCCCAAACAAAAAACTACGGCCCTTTTTCCTGGAAAAAACTACCGAACCCTTTCTGGCGATTGCAGACCACTTGGTTATCAAACCAGCCCGACTTTGGGACTGGTGCCACCCTTTTTTTTGGGAACCATCCGGTACTGGATTTTCAGAGCCACCGGGCCCTCCCAGCCACGGGCCCCCAAAAAAAAACCCCCGGGCCCTTTTCCCTGGGGTAAACTGCCTGCCCGTCATCTGGGGCAGATTTAGGAGCCAC
>NW_026995017.1:0-4758 GCF_028769735.1 Zonotrichia leucophrys gambelii
CTGGTAGGCATGCTCGAAGCGCAGATGGGGCTTTCCGGGAAACCTGTTTTTTCCGTGTGAGTGCGTGCCCTGTCCATAGAGAGTCCGAAGTGCCAGCCGGGTGTTTTGGGAAGGCTCTATGCGCGACGGGGATTTTTTTCGGGAAAGGCGTTGTGCCTGGGATGGCTGCCAAATCCACATACCGTGGGATGAGTGGAAGCCAGTGGGGGTGGGATGTCCAATTCACGAGGCAGTTTGAAGGCCGTTTTGGCGTGCTGATCTGCCGAAACTCCAGTGGTTTAGTGCCCGTGCAGCGGCTGTTGAAAGCAGGTCGCAATGACAGAGGGCAGCATTATTCAGGGAAAGGCGTAGATTTTTTGGGATTGTGGCGGGAGGGCCGGCTGGCCCTGAAAATCCACATACGAGATGTCCCAGACAAGGTGGCCCAGTGCCAGTCGGGCTGGTTTGATAGAGAAGTGGCTCCTGCAATCTGCCAGCCAGAAGTGGGGGTATTTTTTCCAGGGAAAAGGGCCGTGGTTTGGTTGGGGGCCTGTGGCTGAGTGGCGGCTGGTCCTGAAAATCCACGATACGAGGATGTTCCAGATAAGGTGGCACCATCCGAGTGGGTGTTATAGGAAGTGGCTCTGCAATTGCAGCAGATGCGGGCGGTAGTTTTTTTGGGAAAAGCTGTTTGTTTGGGGCCTGTGGCTGGGAGTGCCGTGGCTCTGAAATCACATACGCAGGATGGTTCCAAAAGGTGCACCATGCCAGTCGGGCTGTTTGAGGGCAAGTGCTCCTGCAATCTGCCAGCCAGAAGCGGGGCGGGTAGTTTTGTTGCAGGAAAGGCCTGGTTTGTGTTCGGGGGCCTGTGGGGAGTGGCCGCTGGTCCTGATTCCACGTCGGATGGTTCCCAGAGAAAGTGCACAGTGCCAATGGGCTGGATGAGTGGCAATCGCAGATGAGGGTCTTATCCAGGGAAAGGCGTGTTTTGGCTCTGGGAGGCCGCTGCCTGAAACATACGCAGATGGCCAGATAAAGTGACATGAGTGGCTGTGATAGGGAAGGTCCTCAATTCCGAAGGGTTTTTTTCCAGGAAGCGTGTTTTGGCTTGGCGGTGCGGCTGGTCTGAAATCCGTGCAGTGGTTCCCAGATAAAGTGCAGTCAGTGGGTGAAAGCTGCATGCACGGGTAGTTTTTCCAGGAAGCGTTTGTTTGGGCTGTGAGTGGCGGCTGCTCGAATCCAATACGGGGTCCAGAAGTGGCACTGCCATCGGCTGGTGGAGGCTCTGCAATCTGCACCAAGGGGTGTTTTTCCAGGGTCGAAAGTGGCACCAGTGCCAGTGGGCTGGTTGATAGAGGCAAGTGGCTCTGCAATTGCCAGCCAGAGATGGGCAGGTCAGTTTTACTTCCAGGGAAAGGGCGTAGATTTTTTGGGGACTTGGGCTGGGAGTGGCCGCTGGCCCTGAAAATCCACATACCAGGATGGTTCCCAGAAAGGTGGCACCAGTGCAGTCGGGCTGGATTGATAGAGGCAAGTGGCTCCTGCAATCTGCCAGCCAGAAGAGGGGGTAGTTTTTTGCCAGGGAAAAGGGCCGTGGTTTGTGTTGGGGGCCTGTGCTGGAGTGGCCGGCTGGCTCCTGAAAATCCACGATACGCAGGATGGTTCCCAGATGAAAGGTGGCACCAGTCCAGTCGGGCTGGTTTGATAGAGGCAAGTGGCTCCTGCAATCTGCCAGCCAGATGACGGGCAGGTCAGTTTTCTTCCAGGGAAAAGGGCCGTGTTTGTTTGGGGCCTGTGGCTGGGAGTGGCCGCTGGCTCCTGAAAATCCACGATACGCAGGATGGTTCCCAGATGAAAGGTGGCACCAGTGCCAAGTCGGGCTGGTTGATAGAGGCAAGTGGCTCCTGCAATCTGCCAGCCAGAAGGGGGGGTAGTTTTATTCCAGGGAAAGGGCCGTGTTTTGTTGGGGCCTGTGGCTGGGAGTGCCGGCTGCTCCTGAAAATCCACGATACGCAGGATGGTTCCCAGATGAAAGGTGGCACCAGTGCCGAGTCGGGCTGGTTTGATAGAGGCAAGTGGCTCCTGCAATCTGCCAGCCAGAAGCGGGCAGGTAGTTTTTTGCCAGGGAAAAGGGCCGTGGTTTGTTTCGGGGCCTGTGGCTGGGAGTGGCCGGCTGGCTCCTGAAAATCCACGATACGCAGGATGGTTCCCAGATGAAAGGTGGCACCAGTGCCGAGTCGGCTGGTTTGATAGAGGGAAGTGGCTCCTGCAATCTGCCAGCCAGAATGAGGGCGGTCAGTTTTACTTCCAGGGAAAAGGGCCGTGGTTTGTGTTTGGGGGCCTGTGGCTGGGAGTGGCCGGCTGGCTCCTGAAAATCCACGATACGCAGGATGGTTCCCAGATGAAAGGTGGCACCAGTGCCGAGTCGGGCTGGTTTGATAGAGGCAAGTGGCTCCTGCAATCTGCCAGCCAGATGACGGGCAGGTCAGTTTTACTTCCAGGGAAAAGGCCGTGTTTGTGTTGGGGCCTGTGGCTGGGAGTGGCCGCTGGCTCCTGAAAATCCACGATACGCAGGATGGTTCCAATGAAAGTGGCACAGTGCCAAGTCGGGTGGTTTGATAGAGCAAGTGGCTCTGCAACTGCAGCCAGATGAGGGCGGTCATTTTTTTCCAGGGAAAGGCGGTTTTTTGGGCCTGTCTGGGAGTGGCGGCTGGCTCTGAAAATCCACATACGCAGATGGTTCCCAGAGAAGGTGGCACCAGTGCCAAGTCGGGCTGGTTTATAGAGGCAAGTGCTCCTGCAATCTGCAGCCAGAAGGGCGGTAGTTTTTTCCAGGAAAAGGCCGTGTTTGTGTTGGGGCCTGTGGCGGAGTGCCCTGCTCCTGAAAATCCACGATACGCAGATGGTCCCAGATGAAAGGTGGCACAGTGCCAGTGGGCTGGTTTGATAGGGAAGTGGTCTGCAATCTGCCACAGAAGGGCGGTCAGTTTTTCCAGGGAAAAGGGCGTGTTTTTTTGGGCCTGTGGTGGAGTGCCTGGCTCCTGAAAATCCACGATACGCAGATGGTTCCATAAGGTGGGGTTTGATAGAGGCAAGTGGCTCCTGCAATCTGCCAGCCAGAAGATGGGCAGGTCAGTTTTACTTCCAGGGAAAAGGGCCGTAGTTTTTTTGGGGACTTGGCTGGGAGTGCCGGCTGGCCCCTGAAAATCCACAATACGCAGGATGGCTTCCCAGACCCAAGGTGGCACCAGTGCCAAGTCGGGCTGGTTTGATAGAGGCAAGTGGCTCCTGCAATCTGCCAGCCAGAAGCGGGGGGGGTAAGTTTTGTTTGCCAGGGAAAAGGGCCGTGGTTTGTGTTCGGGGGCCTGTGGCTGGGAGTGGCCGGCTGGCTCCTGAAAATCCACGATACGCAGGATGGTTCCCAGATGAAAGGTGGCACCAGTGCCGATTCGGGCTGGATTGATATTACCAAGGGGCTGCTGCAATGTGCCAGCCAGATGATGGGCAGGTCAGTTTTACTTCCAGGGAAAAGGGCCGTAGTTTTTTTTTTTGGGGCCTGTGTCTGGGAGGGCCGGCTGGCTCCCAAAATCCCGATCCGGATGGTTTCCCAGAGAAAAGGGGGGCCCATCCAGTCGGGCTGGTTTTAGAGGCAAGTGGTTTTCCCGCAATCTGCCAAGAAGGGTGGGAAAATTTTTTTCCAGGGGAAAAAACCCTTTTTTTTTGGGGGGGTTGGGGGGGGGGTTGGCCCGGTGGCTCCTGAAAAACCACGATCGAGGATGGGCCAGTGAAAGGGGCACAGTGCCAAAATGGGCTGGGTTTTAAGAGGGAATGGTTTCCGAATTCCAGCCAGAAATGGGCAGGGCAGTTTTTAATTCCCGGGAAAGGGGCCAGTTTTTTTTTGCCCCGTGTTTGGGGGTGGCCGGCTGGCTCTGAAAATCCCGATCCAAGGGTGGTTCCCCGATGAAAATGGGACCTGCCAGTCGGGTGGTTTGATAGAGAAAAATGGCTCCTGCAATTGCCCAGAAGGGGGTGGGGGGAGTTTTTTTTCCCGGGAAAAGGGGGTGGTTTGTGTTCGGGGCCCGTGGCTGGGGGTGGGCCCTGGCTCCTGAAAAATCCAAATACGCGGGGGGTTCCCAGTGAAGGGGCACCAGTGCCAAAATTGGCTGGGTTTTTAGAGGAAATGTTTTCCCGCAATCTGCAGCCAGAGAGGGCGGGGAGTTTTTTTCGGGAAAGGGGCCCGGTTTTTTTTTGGGGCCTTTCGGGAGTGCCCTGGCTCCCAAAAACCACGATCCCGGATGGTTTCCCCCATGAAAGGTGGCACCGTGCGGGGGGTGGTTTTAAGAGCAAGTGGTCCTCAACTCCGCCAGAAGGGGGGTTGTTTTTTTTCCAGGAAAAGGGGCCCGGGGTTTTTTTTGGGGGCCCTTTCTGAGTGGCGTGGCTCCGAAAAAAAAGATACCGGATGGTTCCCAAGAAAGGTGCCCAGTGCCCAAATCGGGGGTGGTTTGTGAGGAAAAGGGGTCCTGCAATCTCCCGCCCGAAGGGGGGGGGAGTTTTTTTCCAGGGAAAAAGGGCCTTTTTGTTTCGGGGTGTCTGGATGGCCCGGCGGGGTCCTGAAAAACCAATAGCAGATGGTTCCAGATGAAAGGGGGCACCTCCGGTTGGGCGGTTTTGATAAAAATTTGGGTTTCAATTTCCGCCCGAAAGGGGGTGTTTTTTTTTCCAGGGGAAAGGCCGTGTTTTTTGGGGGGCCTGGCTGGGAGTGGCCGCTGGGCCCTGAAA
>NW_026995018.1:0-4758 GCF_028769735.1 Zonotrichia leucophrys gambelii
CCAGATGAAAGGGGGCACCGGCCAAATTGGGGGGGGTTTGATAAAATGGCCCCTGCCCAAAATTTTTAGGCAGAAGGGGGGGTTTGTTTTTTTCCAAAGGGGAAAAAGGGCCCTTTTTTTTTTTGGGGCCTTTTGGGGTGGGAGTTGGGGCCGGGTGGCCCTGAAAATTTCCCCTACGGTGGGGGGGGGCTTTCCCCGGGGAAAAAGGGGGCACCCCGTGCCCAGTCGGGTGGGTTTTTTTTGGGAAGTGGCTCCTGCAATTTGCCCCGCCAAAAAACGGGGGGGTGGTTTTTTTTGCCCGGGGGGAAAAGGGGGCCCTGGTTTGTGTTTGGGGGTGTGGCTGGAGTGGGGGCTGGCTCCTGGAAAAACCACGATAGCAGGATGGTTTTCCCGAGGAAAAGGGGGCACCCGGCCAGTGGGCCCGGGTTTAGAGGAAGTGGCTCCCAAGCCCGCCAGAAGGGGGGGGGGTTTTTTTTTCCGGGAAAGGGCCGTGGGTTTTTGGGTTGGGGGGGGTGGTGGGAGTGCCCGGGTGGTCCCGAAAATCCCCGTAAGCAGGGGTTCCCCGTGGGAAAGGGGGACCCGTCAGTGGGGTGGTTTGGAAGGGGGAAATGGTCCGCAATCGCCAGCCAAAAAGGGGGGGTAATTTTTCCAGGGAAAAGGGGCCCTGGGTTTTTTGGGGGCCCGTGGTGGGAGTGGCGGGTGGTCCCGAAAACCGATAACGGATGGTTAGTTGGGCTGGGATGAAAGGTGGCACAGTGCCGAGTCGGGCTGGTTGATAGAGGCAAGTGCTCCTGCAATCTGCCAGCAGATGCGGTAGGTCAGTTTACGTCAGGGAAAAGGGCCGTAGTTTGTGTTTGGGGGCCTGTGGCTGGAGTGGCCGGGTGGCTCCTGAAAATCCACGATACCAGGATGGGGTTTCCCCGAGAAAGGTTTGGGACCAGTGCCGAGGGGCTGGTTTTATATGGGAAGTGGCTCCTGGGAATTGCCAGCAGAACGGGCGGTGTGAGTTTTGTTTGCCAGGGAAATGGGCAATGTTTGTGTTCGGGGCTTTTGGCTGGGAGGGCGGCTGGCTCTGAAAAATCCACGATTACGCAGGATGGTTCCCAGATGAAAGGTGGGGCCCCGTGCCGAGTCAGGGCTGGTTTGATATGGGGAAGTGTCCCTGCAATCTGCCAGCAGAAGCGGGGCGGGTGAGTTTGTTTACCAGGGAAAAGGGCCGTGGTTTGTGTTGGGGGCCTGTGGCTGGGAAATGGCCGGCTGGCTCCTGAAAATCCCACGGGGTATGGGGGGAAGTGTCCTTTCCCGCAATCTGCCAGCCAGATGATGGGCGGTAGTTTTACTTCCGGGAAAGGGCCTGTAGTTTGTTTTTGGGCCTTGGCTGGGAGTGGCCGGCTTGGCACTGGGTTTGATAGGGGCAAGTGGGCCTGGTTTGATAGAGGGCAAGTGGCTCCTGCAATCGCAGCCCGAAGCGGGGGTAAATTTTTTTCCAGGGAAAAGGGCCGGTTTGTGTTGGGGGGGCCCGTGGTGGGGGTGGGCCCGGTGGTCCTGAAAATCCCCGTACGCAGGATGGTTCCCCGATGAAAAATGGCACCCTGCCCAGTTGGGTGGTTTGAAGAGCCAAGTGGTTCCTGCAAACTGCCCCCCAGAAGATGGGAGGGCGTTTTTTTTCCCGGGAAAGGGGCCGTACTTTTGTTGGGGGCCCTTGGTGAGAGTGGCAGGCTTTTCCTGAAAAACCACGATCGCGGATGGTTTTCCCGATGAAAGGTGGACCAGTGCCAAATGGGCAGGGTTGATATTTCCCCAAATGGCTGCTGCAAGTGCCCCCAGATGATGGGGAGGTCGTTTTACTTTCCCGGGAAAAAGGGGAAAAATTTTTTTGGGGGGTTGTGGTGGAGTGGCAGGGGCTCCCGAAAATCACAAATCTGGGGCTCCCCGCCCAAGGGGGGCACCGTCCCAAGTGGGTGGTTTGATGGAGGGAAGGGATCCTGCAATCGCCAGCCCCGAAGGGGGCGGGTGGTTTTTTTTTGGGCCCCGGGAAAAGGGGGCCCTGGGTTTTTGTTGGGGCCCGTGGCGGGGTGGCCCGGTGGCTCCTGAAAAACCACGATGCAGGGTGGTTCCCAGATGAAAGTGGACCCCTCCGAGTCGGCCTGGTTTTATAAGGAAGTGGGTTGAATCGGCCAGCAAAAAGGGGGTGGGTGAGTTTTCTTTGCAGGGAAAAAGGGGCCCTGGTTTTTTGTTCGGGGGGCCCGTGGGGGATGGCGGCTGGTCTGAAATTCCCCGATACGCAGGATGGTTCCCCGATGAAAGGTGGCACCGGCAAATTGGGCGGTTTTAAACCAAAATGGGTCTGAAAATTCCCGGAGAGGGGGGTTTGTTTTTTTCCGGGAAAGGGCCGTGTTTTTTGGGGCTTGTGGTGGGTGGCGGCGGGCCCCCGAAAAACCAAATACGCGGATGGTCCCGAAAGGTGGACCAGTTTCCAGTGGGTGGTTTTATAGGGGAAGTGGCCCCGCAATTGCCAGGAAGGGGGTGGGAAGTTTGTTTCCAGGGAAAAAGGGCGTATTTTTTTGGGGGCCTGTGGTGGGAGTGGCCCTGGTCCTGAAAATTCCACAAACGCGGAGTTCCCAATAAAAAGGGGGCCCGTCCAATCGGGCTGGTTTGATAGAGGGGGGCTCCGCAACCCACCAGAAACAGGCCCTTTTTTTCCCCCGGGAAAATCCCGGGGTTTGGTTTGGGGGTTGGGGGGAGTCCCTGGCTCCCAAAACCCCGATCGCTGGTTCCCAATATTTGGACCCTGCCCATCGGGGGGATTTTAGAGGGAAAGGGCTCCGCAACTGCCCCCGAACCAGGCTTTTTTCTTCCCAGGGGAAAAACCCGGTTTTGTTTGGGGCCTGTTATTGGCCCCTGGTTGTCCCCGATACCAGGATTTGGTTAGGAAAGGTTCAGCAGGCCCCACGGGCTTTGATAAAAAAGGGCTCCTGCAATCGGCCACCCGAACCGGGTGGTTTTTTTTCAGGGTGGGGGCCTGGTTTGGTTCGGGCCGTGCTGGGAGTCCCCCTCTCCTGAAAAATTCCTATAGCGGATGGCCCAGATAAAGTGCACCAGGCCATCGGGCTGGTTTGATTTAGGAAGGGCCCCGCAATTCCCGCCAAAAAGGCGGGGTGGTTTTTTTTGGGAAAAGGGGGGTGGTTTTTTGGGGGGCAGTGCGGGGGGGCCGGGGGGCTCCCAAAAACCAATAGCAATGGTCCCAATTAATGGAACCATCGGGGGGTTTGATTTTCCAATCGCGCAATTGGCCCAGCCAAATCAGTCATTTTCTTTTGGAAAAAAAGGCCGGGGTTTTTGGGGGGGGTTGGGGGGAGGGCCGCCCCTGAAACCCCCGCGCCGGATGGTTCCCCTTTTGGGACCCTTCCGTTGGGGGGTTTAGGAGCCAGGCCCCCAACCAGCCAAAAAATGGGGGGCCTTTTTCCAGGGAAATTACCTATGTGGTTGGGGGCCTTGGTAAAAAGCCGGGTGCCTCCTGAAAATCCCGATCGGGATTTCCCGAGAACCCTCAGCATGCCAACATGGTTTGAAGACCAAGGCCCTTCTCGGCCGAAGAGGGGATTTTTTTAACCAGGGAAAACCTGTATTTTTTTGGGACCTTGCTTGGGTTGGCCGGCGCCAAAACCAAAACCAGGGATTTCCCAAAAAAATCACCGGGGCCGGCTCTGGTTGGGGTAAAGGGAATTCCCTATCCCCACGAGCGGCGGTCATTTTATCGGGAAAACCGTAGTTTTTTTTGGGGCCCGGCTTGGAAGGCCGGCGGATTGAAAATCCCAATAGCAGGGATGGTTTTCCCAGATGAAAGGTCACCCCCAGTCGGTGGTTTGAAGGGAAGAGGCCCGCAATCTGCCACCAGAAACGGGGCGGGGGTTTTTTTTCCAGGGAAAAGGGCCTTTTTGGGTTGGGGGCCGTGGTTTGGGGAAAGGGCCGCCCGGTCCGAAAACCCCAAAAAAAGGGGTTCCAAAAATCACCCTTTTGGTGGGGGGGTTTTGAGGGAAAAGGGGGCCCCAAAACCCAGCCCGAAAGGGCGGGGGATTTTGGTCCGGTAGGGGGGGTTTTTTGGGGCCGGGCTTAAAGGGGCCGGGCCCCAAACACAACGGGGGTTTTCCCGAGAAATGGAAACCGGTCAGTCGGGGGTTGAGGCCTTCCTCCCCAAACTTCCACCAGAACGGGGTGGGATTTTTTTGAAAAATCCTGGTTTTGGTTTTGGGGGGGCCGGGGGGGAACCCCCGGCCCAAAAAAACTACGCTTTCCCGATGAAAGGTTCCCTTTTTGGGGGTGGGTTGAAGAGGGAATTCGCCCGAATGGCACCGGGGGGCTAGTTTTCTTTGGGGGAAAAAACCTGGTTTGGTTTTTGGGGGCCGTCTTCCCCCGGCCCAAAACCACATCGGGATTTCCCGATAAATGGCACCATCGGTGGGGGGGATTGAAGAGGGGAATGGCTCCCCAACCCCGCCCAATTTGGGTTTGGCTTTTTGGGGAAAACCCGGGTTTGTGTTTTTGGGGCCGGGGGGGATCCGGCGGCCCGAAAAACCCCGGCCTTTTCCCCGAGAAAAATGGGCCACCTCCAATTGGGGTGGTTTTAGGAGCCAACTTTGCTTTCACCGAAGATGGGGGAGGTCCCTTTAATTCCGGGAAAATCCGTAGTGGTTTTGGGGGGCCGGGGGGGAATCCGGGCCCTCCAAACCCCAACCGGTTTTTCCCCAAGAAAATGGG
>NW_026995019.1:0-4753 GCF_028769735.1 Zonotrichia leucophrys gambelii
GCCACCCGGCCCCCAACACAAACCACGGCCCCTTTTTCCCCCCAAAAAAAACTTGCCCCCTTTTGGCTGGCGATTGCAGGAGCCACTTCCCCCTATCAAACCCGCCCGACTGGGGGCTGGTGCCCCCCTTTTTTCCCGGGGGAAAAACCCCCCTGCATTTGGATTTTCAGGAGCCCGGCCCGGGCCCCCCAGCCACAGGCCCCCAAAACAAAAACAGGCCCTTTTCCCTGGAAGTAAAAATGACCTGCCCCTCATCTGGCTGGCAGATTTCAGGAGCCACTTGCCTCTATCAAACCAGCCCGGGGGGGCAATGGTGCCACATTTCATCTGGGAACCATCCTGCGTATCGTGGATTTTCAGGAGCCAGCCGGCCCCTCCCAGCCACAGGCCCCAAACCAAACTACGGCCCTTTTCCTGGAAGTAAAACTGACCGCGTCATCTGGCTGGCAGATTGCAGGAGCCACTTGCCTCTATCAACCAGCCAGACTCGGCACTAGGTGCCACCTTTCATCTGGGGAACCCTCCTGCGTATCGTGATTTTAGGGGCCACCGGGCCCCTCCCAGCCACAGCCCCGAAACACAAACCACGGCCCCTTTCCCTGGAAAAAACTACCCCCCCTTTGGGGGCAGATTGCAGGAGCCACTTCCCCCTATCAAAACCCGCCCGACCGGCCACTGGTGCCACCTTTCATCGGGGGCCATCCTGCGTATCGTGGATTTTCAGGAGCCAGCGGGCCCCTCCCAGCCCCCAGGCCCCGAACACAAACACGGCCCTTTCCCCGGAAAAAACTACTGCCCCTTGGCCGGCGATTGCAGGGGCCACTTGCCCCTATCAATCCAAACCCGATTGGCACGTTTCCACCTTTGGGGCTTGGGGGCCATCAGCTATTGGGTTTTCGGGCCGCCGGCCACTCCCGGCCACAAGTCCCCAAAAAAATCTACGGCCCTTTTCCTGGAAGTAAAACTAAAACCCGCCATCTCTGGCTGGCAATTTCGCCCCTTGGGAATATCAAACCCTTTCCACTTGGACTGGTGCCACCTTCATCTGGAACCTCCTGCGTATTGGATTTTTAGGGCCCGCCGGGGCCCCTCCAAACACAGCCCCCAATACAAAACGGCCCTTTTTTCCCGGAAAAAAAACGCCCCCCCAATTTGGCTCAGATTTCAGAGCCATCCCTCATAAACCCGCCCGACTGGAACGGGCCACCTTTTACTGGGAACCCTCCTCGATCTGGATTTTTAGGAGCCCGCCGCCCCTCCCAGCCCCAGGCCCCCCGGGAAAACAAACCCCGGGCCCCTTTTCCCCGGGAAAAAAATCACCGCCCCCCTTCTGGCGGCGATTGCCCGGACCACTTCCCCCATCAAACCGCCGACTGCACGGGCCCTTTCATCTGGGGGCCATCCTCTATCGTGGATTTTCAGGAGCCACCGGCCACTCCCGCACAGGGCCCCCCAAATACTAGGGCCTTTTCCCCCGGGAATAAAAAATGACCTGCCCTCTCTGGTGGGAATTGCAGGGGCCACTTCCCTATCAACCGCCGGGCTTTGGCATGGTGCCACATTTATCTGGGGAACCATTGGGATCGTGGATTTTTTAGGACCAGCGGCCTCCCAGCCACAGGCCCCCAAACCCAAAACAGGGCCCTTTTCCCTGGAAAAAACTACCCGGGCTTCTGGCTGCGATTGCAGGAGCCACTTCCTCTATCAAACCACCCGACTGCCCCTTTTGCCCCCCTTTCTTTGGGGAAACCATCCTCTATCTGGTTTTCAGGGGGCACCCGGCCACTCCCAGCACAGGCCCCAAACAAACTGGGCCCCCTTTTCCCGGGAAGAAAAATGATTTCCCATCTGGCTGGCAGTTTGCAAAACCATTCCCTTATCTCCACCAACTGGCACGTGCCCCCTTTTAGGGGGAACCACCGCGTATGTGATTTTCAGGGGCCAGCCGGCCCCCTCCCAGCACAGCCCCCAAAAAAACCAGGGCCCTTTTTCCCTGGAAAAAACTACCCCCCCCTTCGGGCGGGCAATTGCAGAGCCACTTATATCAAACCGCCCCCCGGGCACTGGGCCACCTTTCATCTGGGAACCACCGGATCGGGGGATTTTCGGACCCACCCGGCCCTCCCCCACAGGCCCCCAACAAAAACCAGGGCCCTTTTTTCCCGGGGCAAAAAAACTCACCCCCCCGCTTCGGCTCAGATTGCGGGAGCCATTTCCCCCTATAAACCCCACTGGACGGGTTCCACTTTCATCTGGGAACACCCGGGCACGGATTTTCAGGAGCCGGGCCCCCATCCCAGCCACGGGCCCCCAAAACACAACCACCCCCTTTTCCCTGGAAGAAAAAACGACCTCCCGTCACGGTGGCAGATTGCGGACCACTTGCCTCTATAAATCCAGCCGACTCCATGGTGCCACCTTTCATTGGGAACCATCCTGCGTATCGTGGTTTTTAGGAGCCACCCGGGCCACTCCCCCGCCAAGGCCCCCGAAAAAAACCACGGCCCTTTTCCCTGGAAAAAAACTCCCCCCTCTGGCGGCAAAAGCAGGACCCCATTTCCCCTTATCAACCACCCCCGTTTGGGCCTTGGGCCACCGGGGGTCTGGGGAAACCACCCAGCGTAATGTGGTTTTTTCAGGGCAGGGGGCCACCCCCAAAGCCCCAAAAAAAATCTGGGCCCTTTTTTCCCCTGGAAGTAAAACTGACCTGCCCATCACCCGGCTGGCCCCATGCAGAGCCACTTGTAAATCAAACCACCCCAAAATGGACTGGTGCCACCTTTCATTGGGGAAACCATCCTGCTATCGGATTTTCAGGAGCCAGCCGGCCACTCCCCGCCCCAGGCCCCCCAACAAAACCACGCCCCTTTTTCCCCGGCAAAAAAACTCCCCCCCCCCGCTTTTGGCTGGGAGATTGAGGGCCCTTCCTCTATAAACCAGCCCCACTCCACGGTGCCCCCTTTCATCTGGGAACCCTCCTTCTATCGTGGATTTTCAGGAGCCGCGGCATCCCCGCCACAGGCCCCAAAACAACCACGGCCCCTTTTTCCCCGGAAAGAAACTACCCGCCCCTTCTGGCTGGGAGATTTTCAGGACCATTTCCCCATCAAACCCGCCACTTGGCCTGGGGCCCCCTTTGGGGCTGGGGGCCACCGCGTAGTTGATTTTCAGGGGCCCGCCCGCCCACTCCCCGCCAAATCCCCCAAATACAAACTCGGGCCCTTTTCCCCCGGAATTAAAAAAGACCCCCATTTCGGCTGGCAGATTGCAGGAGCCACTTCTACAAACAGCCCGACTTGGCACGGTCCATTTTTAACTGGGCACCCCTCCCGCTATGGGATTTTCAGGGCCCCCGGCCCCTCCAGCCACAGGCCCCCCCAAAAAAACTCGCCCTTTTCCCGGAAAAAACTCACCCCGCTGGCTGGCAGATGCAGGGGCCACTTCCTTATCAACCACCCGACTTTGGGACTGTGCACCTTTCATCTGGAACCACCTGCTACGTGGATTTTCAGGAGCCGCCGCCAAACCCCCGCCAAGGCCCCCAAAAAACACGGCCCCCCTTTCCCTGGAAAAAAAATACCGCCCCCTTCTGGTGGCAAATTTCAGAGCCACTTCCCCCTATCAAACCAGCCCACCGGGGACTGGTTCCACCTTTCATCTGGGAAGCACCCTGCACGTGGATTTTCAGGAGCCAGGCGGCCACCCCCACAGGCCCCCCAAAAACAAACCCGGCCTTTTTCCTGGAAATAAAACTGACCTGCCCCATCTGGGTTTTCAATTGCAGGAGCCACTTGCCTTACAATCCGCCCGATCGGCACTGGGGCCCCCTTTCATCTGGGAACCATCCCGCGATCGTGGATTTTTAGGACCGCCGGCCCCCCCCCACCACAGGCCCCCCAACACAAACCACGGCCCCCTTCCCCGGAAAAAACTGACCTGCCGTCACGGCGGGAGATTGCAGGAGCCATTGCCCCTTCAACCAGCCCGACTTGGAGGCCACCTTTCAGGAAACCTCCGCGTATGGGGTTTTCAGGGCCACCCCCCTCCCCCACAGGGCCCCCCAAAAAACCACGGCCTTTTCCCTGGAAAAAAACTTCCCCCCCCCCCTTTTGGCGGGAATTGCAGGAGCCACTTGTTATCAAACCCCCCACTTGGGCCTGGTGCCACCTTTTCTGGACCATCCGGATTGTGGATTTTAGGGGGGGCCGGCACTCCAGCCACAAACCCCCCAAAAAAAACCGGCCCTTTTCCCCTGGAAAAAAAACTACCCGCCCTCCCTGGGTGGCAATGCAGAGCCACTTGGAATATCAAACCAGCCCAAAACGGACTGGGGCCACCCCTTTTATCTGGGGGGCCCTCCTCGTATCTGGATTTTCAGGGCCAGCGGCCCCTCCCAGCCACAGGCCCCCCCAACACAAAACGGCCCTTTTTCCCCGGAAAAAAAAACCACCCGCCCCCTTTGGGGCAGATTGCAGGACACTTGCCCATAAAACCGCCCACTCGGGGCGGTGCCACCTTTCATCCGGGGAAACCCCGCGTATCGTGGGTTTTTCAGGAGCCGCTTTCCCCCCCCACAGGACCCCAAAACAAAACCCGGCCCTTTTCCCTGGCAAAAAAAACTACCCCCCGCTTCTGGCTGCAGATTCAGGACCATTCCTCTATCAAAAACACCACTTGGCACTGGGGCCACCTGGTCTGGGAAGCCACCCGTATGTGGATTTTCAGGGGGCCCCCGACATCCCCACCCAAAAAA
>NW_026995020.1:0-4748 GCF_028769735.1 Zonotrichia leucophrys gambelii
TTGGGGGGAACCCACTTCCCTCAAAACCCCCACTTGGGATGGGGGCCACTTTCATCTGGGAACCATCCCGGATCTGGATTTTCAGGAGCCAGCCGGCCACTCCCAGCCACAGGCCCCCAACAAAACCACGGCCCTTTTCCCTGGGCCAAAAAAAAACCCCGCCCCGCTTTTTGTGGGAGATTTTCAGGGGCCACTTCCCTTTTAACCCCTGATGGGGACTGGGGCCCCTTTTTGGGAACCCACCGTATCGGGATTTTTAGGAGCCCCGGGCCACTCCACCACAGGTCCCAAAAAAATACTACGGCCCCTTTTTTTGGAATAAAACTGACCCGCCCCTCATTCTGCAGATTGCAGGACCCCCCTTCCCCCTATCAAACCAGCCCGATTGGCATGGGGCCACCTTTTATCTGGGGAAACCCCCTGCGTATTGGATTTCGGGGCCAGCCGGCCCCTCCCACACAGGCCCCCGAACAAAAACACGGCCCTTTTCCGGAAAAAACTACCCCCCCCTGGCGGGAAAATTTCAGGGGGCCACTTGCCCCTATCAATCCAGCCGTCTGGCACTGGGGCCACCTTTTATTGGGACCATCCTGGTATCGTGGATTTTTGGAGCCACCGGCCACTCCCCGCCCCAGGCCCCCCCAACACAAAACCCGGCCCTTTTCCCCGGCAAACAAAACAACCCGCCCCGCTTCTGGCTGGCAGATTGCAGGAGACACTTCCCCTCTATCAAACCAGCCCGACTCGGCACTGGTGCCACCTTTCATCTGGGAACATCCTGCGTATCGTGGATTTTCAGGAGCCAGCCGCCACTCCCAGCCACAGGCCCCGACACAAACCACGGCCTTTTCCCTGGCAAACAAAACTCACCCGCCCGCTTCTGGCTGGCAGATTGCAGGACCACTTGCCTCTATCAAACCAGCCCCACTGGCACTGGTGCCCCCTTTCATTGGGAACCATCCTGCGTATCTGGATTTTCAAGCCCGGCCACTCCCAGCCACAGGCCCCCGAACACAAACCACGGGCCCCTTTTCCCTGGCAAAAAAACTCCCCCCCGCTTCTGGCTGGCAGATTGCAGAGCCACTTGCCTCTATCAAACCAGCCCGACTCGGCACTGGGGCCACCTTTCATCTGGGAACCCTCCTGCGTATCGTGGATTTTCAGGAGCCAGCGGCCACTCCCACACAGGCCCCCAAAAAAAACCGGGCCCTTTTTTCCGGAATAAAACTGCCTGCCATCTGGGGCAGATTGCAGGAGCCCCTTCCTTATCAACCAGCCCGACTTTGGCCTGGTGCCACCTTCATCTGGGAAACCATCCCGGTATCGTGGGGTTTTCAGGGCCCGCCGGGCCCCCCCAGCCACAGGCCCCCAACCAAACACGGGCCCTTTTTTTCCGGAAATAAAACGACCTCCCATCTCTGGCTGGCGATTGCAGACCCCTTGCCTCTATCAATCCGCCCGCTCGGCACGGTGCCACTTTCTCTGGAACCACCTGGATCGTGGGTTTTCAGGGGCAGCCGGCCCCTCCCCCCACAGCACCAAACCACGGCCCTTTTTCCCGGGCAAAAAAAACTCACCCCCCCGCTTTGGGGGCAGTTGGGAGGGAACACTTGCCCCATCAAACCAGCCCACTCGGACCGTGCCACCTTTCATCTGGGAACCATCCTGCACGTGGATTTTCAGGCCACTGGGCCCCTCCCCGCCACAGGGCCCCCAAAAAAACCACGGCCCCCTTTTCCCCGGGGTTAAAACAGACCCGCCCACACTGGCTGGCGATGCAGGGGCCCTTGCCTCTATCAAACCACCTGACTCGGGAAATGTGCCCCCTTTCTCGGGCACCACCTTGTATCGAGATTTTTTAGACCACCCCACTCCCACCACACCCCCCAAAACCAAAATAGGCCCCTTTCCGGGGGAATAAAACGACCTGCCCATTTTTGGGTGGGAGATTTCAGGAGCCACTTTCCTCATCAATCCAGCCCACTCGGCACCGGGGCCACCCTTTTTCTGGGAACCATCCTCGATCGTGGATTTTTAGGAGCCCGCCGGGCCCTCCCCCCACAGGGCCCCCCAAAACCCAAATACGGCCCTTTTCCCCGGAAGTAAAAAGACCCCCCATCTTTTTGGCGCGATTCGGACCACTTGCCTCTATCAACCCGCCCACTCGGGACCGTGCCACCTTTCATCTGGGGAAACCCTCCTCTATCGGGATTTTCAGGGGCCAGCCGGGCCCCCCCACCACACCCCCCCAACACAAACCACGGGCCCCTTTTTCCCCGGCAAACAAAAATCACCCGCCCCCTTCGGGTGCAGTTTTCAGGGGGAACACTTGCCTTATCAAACCCCCGACCGGTACTGGGGCCACCTTTCATCGGGAACCATCCTGCGTACGTGATTTTCAGGGGCCGCGCCCCCCCACCACAGCCCCCGAACAAAAACCCCGCCCTTTTCCTGGAAAAACAAAACCGCCCCCGGGTGGCAGTTTCAGAGCCCCTTGCCTCACAACCCCCCGACTCGGTCCGGGGCCACCTTTTATCTGGGGAACCCCCTCGACGTGGATTTTTCAGGGGCCAACCGGCCCCTCCCAGCCACAGCCCCCGAACAAAACACGCCCTTTTTTCCCCGGAAATAAAACGCCGCCCATTTCCCGCTGGCAATTTCAGGAACCACTTGGGGTCTTTAACAGCCCCAAATGGCCCCTGCCACCTTCTCTGGGGCCATCCCGACGGATTTTCAGACCCCCGGCCCCTCCAGCCACAGCCCCCGAACCAAACTAGGCCCTTTTCCTGGGGTTTAAAAAGACCTCCCCTCTACTGGGTGGCAATTGCAGGACCACTTGCCTCATCAAACCCCTGACTCGCACTGGTGCCCCCTTTCATCTGGCACCATCCTGTGATCGTAGATTTTCAGCCACCCCACTCCCACCACACCCCCAAACTCAAACTACGGCCCCTTTCCCTGGGAATAAAACTGACCTGCCACTTCTGGCTGAATTGCAGAGCCACTTGCCTCATCAATCCACCCGACTCCACCGGTCCACCTTTCATCTGGAACCATCCTGCGTACGGATTTTCAGGAGCCAGCCGCCCCTCCCACCACAGCCCCCAAACCAAACTACGGCCCCTTTTTTCCCCAAATAAAACTACCCTGCCCTCTTGCTGGCAGATGCAGGAGCACTTCCTCTATCAATCCACCGACTCGCACGGGGCCACCTTTCATCTGGGGAAACCATCCTGCGTATCGTGGATTTTCAGAGCCAGCCGGCCACTCCAGCCACAGCCCCCATCACAAACCACGCCCTTTTCCTGCAAACAAAACTCACCCCCCCCTTCTGCTGGCAGTTTTCAGGACACTCCTGTATCAAAACCCCCCACTCGTGGTGCCACCTTCATCTGGAACCACCTCTATCGTGGATTTTCAGAGCCAGCCCCACTCCCACCACAGGCCCCGAACACAAACCACGCCCTTTTCCCTGGCAAAAAAACTCACCCCCCCGTCTGCTGCAAATTTGCAGGGGAAAACTTGCCTCTATCAAACCACCCACTCGGTACTGGGCCACCTTTCATCTGGAACCATCTGCGTATCGTGGATTTTCAGAGCCACTGGCCACTCCCACAGGGCCCCCAACAAAAACACGCCCTTTTTCCCCGGGGTTTAAAAAAACCTGCCCATCAACTGGCTCAGATTGCAGAGCCACTTGCCTCTATCAATCCAGCCCGACTCGGCTCCGGGGCCACCTTTCATCTGGGCCACCTGCGTATCGTGGATTTTCAGGAGCCAGCCGGCCACTCCCAGCCACAGGCCCCCGAACACAAACCACGGCCCTTTTCCCTGGAAGTAAAACTGACCCGCCCCGCTTCTGGCTGGCAGATTGCAGGAGCCACTTGACTCTATCAAACCAGCCCGACTTGGCACTGGTGCCACCTTTCATCTGGGAACCATCCTGCGTATTGTGGATTTTCAGGAGCCAGCCGGCCACTCCCAGCCACAGGCCCCCAAAAAACAAGTACGGCCCCTTTCCTGGAATTAAAACTGACCTGCCCATCTTCTGGCTGGCAGATTGCAGGAGCCACTTCCCTCTATCAAACCAGCCTGACTCGGCACTGGTGCCACCTTTCATCTGGCACCATCCTGGTATCGTGATTTTCAGGAGCCAGCCGGCCACTCCCAGCCACAGGCCCCCAAACAAAACTACGGCCCTTTTCCCTGGAAGTAAAACTGACCTGCCCATCTCTGGCTGGCAGATTGCAGGAGCCACTTCCCTCTATCAATCCAGCCCGACTCGGCAGCGGTGCCACTTTCATCTGGAACCATCCTGCGTATCGTGGATTTTCAGGGCCAGCCGGCCACTCCCAGCCACAGGCCCCCAAACACAAACTACGGCCCTTTTCCCTGGAAGTAAAAACTGACCTGCCCATCTTCTGGCTGGCAGATTGCAGGAGCCACTTGCCTCTATCAATCCAGCCCGACTCGGCACTGGTGCCACCTTTCATCTGGGAACCATCCTGCGTGTCGTGGATTTTCAGGAGCCAGCCGGCCACTCCCAGCCACAGGCCCCCGAACACAAACCACGGCCCTTTTCCCTGGCAAACAAAACTCACCCGCCCCGCTTCTGGCTGGCAGTTTGCAGGAGACCACTTGCCTCTATCAAACCACCCTACTCGGTACTGGCGCCACCTTTCATCTGGAACCATCCTGCGTATCGTGGATTTTCAGGAGCCAGCCGGCCACTCCCAGCCACAGGCCCC
>NW_026995021.1:0-4742 GCF_028769735.1 Zonotrichia leucophrys gambelii
CAGGGCATTCCTCAATCAGCGGACTTCGGGCCGCCTTTCCAGCACACCGAATTTGGATTTTCAGAGCCGCGGCACCTCGCCCGTCTCTGGACAATCCGGCCTTTTTCTGATATCAAACCGCCTGCCTCTCCTGGCAAATTGCAGACACTCCTATCCCTGTACGACTCGGACTGGTGGCACTTCACAGGACCACTGCAACGGCTTTTCGGAGCAGCAGCACCCACCCTGCCGAAGACACGGCCCTTCCCTACAAAACCCCACCACTGGCCCTTTCCGAACACCTCTATCGATTCGGCCATCGGCCACTCCCTGCCACTCACTGAACCATCGGCCTTTGTTTAGAACAGCCGGCCGTCTCGCCAGGCCGAACCACCCCATCCCGAATGTACTGACCCTTTCATTGGTAACATTGCAGGCATTGTCATATCACGCCCTCGTGCACTGCGCCACCTTTCACTGGGAACCATCCTGCGTATCGTGGATTTTCAGGAGTCAGCGCCACTCCCCCACGGCCAAACAATACACGCCCTTTCCCTGAACAAACTCCTGCCCTCGTCTGGGCATTGCGGACATTTCCTCACACGCCACGCCTCGGCCACTGCCTTTCGTAAAACTGACGCGTTCAGGAGCCAGCGCACCAGCCACGGCCCCAAAAATGCCTCGGCCTTTCTGACATTCAATCGAACCTCCCGATTTCGTGCATTCAGGAGCCACCTGGTACTCAAGCCACCCGACATCGACGTGCCACGCTTTCTCTGGAAAACTCCTCGGTTTTCGGAGACTGCGGCCACTTGCCTCACCAGGCCCACACTACGTCCACCATCGGGACTTCCGCTATCGTGGAACTTCGAGCCAGCCGCCATGCCAGCAGCCACCAAACCATGCCCTTTTCCTGGCTAAACTGACCTGCCCTGCTGGCAATTGGGACCACTTGCTTATCAACCAGCCGCCGGCTGCCCCTCATCTGGGAACCAACCTGTTACGGACTTTTCCGGAGCCAAACACCCCCCACGGCAAACAAAATCAGGCCCTTCCCTGATAACAGACCAGCCCACTGGCTGGCCAATTGCAGGGCCATGCTGCTATCACTGCTTGGGCCACGTGCCACTCATCAGGCCCCACGAATCTGCCCTTTTCGACCGAAGCACAACTCACCACGGCCCGGAAACAACGCCTTTCCTGCAATCAAACTACCCCCAGCTGGCATTGGGCCACCTTCATCTGGGAACCATCCTGCATCTGGATTTCACCTTATGGGACTCCGACGGCCTCAGACCACGGCCCTTTTCCCGAAGCACAACAACTCCGCATCTGTTCCGGATTGCAGATGCACTGCCTCTATACGCCGATTGCAGACACTTGCCCATATCCGGCCACCTTGCTGGGCCATTTCAGGGCACTCGGCGCTATCCTGGATTCCGAGCCACCGGCCCCACCACATGCCCCCGAAAAAACATCTGCCCTTTCCTGGAATGCAGAGACCTCCTCTATCAATCAGCGATGCACTTGCCCTTCAATCATTGGACCATCCACTTTCGGGACTCCGACAGGGCTTTCAGGACCACGGCCTCCCAACAAACCCTCGGCCATTTCCTGGCTTTTCATGGAAAACTACCTGCCCATCATCTGGCTGGCAGTTGCAGGAGCCCTTGCTCTATACGCCCGACTTGCGCTGTCGCCACCTTTCATCTGGGAACCATCCGTATCGTGGATTTCAGGAGCAGCGCCACCCGCACGCCCCCACAACCCGACCAAAACTGACGCCCTTTCTGGAAGACATGACTTGCGGCACTGCCTTATCGAACCAGCCACTGGCTCTTGCAACCCTCCTGGACCATCCGGTACGCGTTTTGGAGCGATGCCGCCATCCTCTCAGGGCCCATCACAATCTGACTGGACCTCCTGGCCAAACCACCACGCCCTCAAACTGGAATGCAGGCCTTTTCCCTATAACCAGCCCGACTCATGGCCACTTTCGGGAACCTCTTTGTGATTTCAGGACCGCCGTGCCACTCACGGCAACCCAACACATTCCACGGTTTTCCTGGAACAACTCCTCCGCATTGGCTGCAATCAGAACCACGCCTTCCTGCAAACAAACCGCTTGGCCTGTCACTGGCTGATTGAGAGCCATTGCGATTCAGCTATCAATCCAGCCCGACTCGGCACAGGTGCCACCTTTCGTCTGGGAACCATCCTGCGTATCGTGGATTTTCAGGAGCCAGCCGGCCACTCCCAGCCATAGGCCCCCATACAAAAACAACGGCCCTTTTCCCTGGTTAAAAACTGACCTGCCCATCTTCTGGCTGACAGATTACAGGAGCCACGTGGTACTATCAAACCAGCCCGACTCGGCACTGGTGCCACCTTTCATCTGGGAACCATTCTGCGTATCCTGGATTTTCAGGAGCCAGCCGGCCACTCCCAGCCACAGGCCCCCAACACAAAACTACGGCCCTTTT
Organism: Zonotrichia leucophrys gambelii; assembly: GCF_028769735.1. Lineage (NCBI taxonomy): Eukaryota > Metazoa > Chordata > Aves > Passeriformes > Passerellidae > Zonotrichia > Zonotrichia leucophrys. Next base: position 2,463 of record NW_026995021.1, read on the forward strand.
CCCTGGAAAAAACTGACCCTGCCCGCTTCTGGCTGGCAGATTGCAGGAGCCACTTGCCTCTATCAAACCAGCCCGACTCGGCACTGGTGCCACCTTTCATCTGGGAACCATCCTGCGTATCGTGGATTTTCAGGAGCCAGCCGGCCACTCCCAGCCACAGGCCCCAAACACAAACACGGCCCTTTTCCCTGGAAAGTAAAACTACCTGCCCGCTTCTGGCTGGCAGATTGCAGGAGCCACTTGCCTCTATCAAACCAGCCCGACTTGGCACTGGTGCCACCTTTCATCTGGGAACCATCCTGCGTATCGTGGATTTTCAGGAGCCAGCCGGCCACTCCCAGCCACAGGCCCCCAAACACAAACTACGGCCCTTTTCCTGGAATTAAAACTGACCTGCCCATCATCTGGCTGGCAGATTGCAGACCACTTGCTCTATCAAACCAGCCAGACTTGGCACTGGTGCCACCTTTCATCTGGGAACCATCCTGCGTATCGTGGATTTTCAGGAGCCAGCCGGCCACTCCAGCCACAGGCCCCAAACAAACTACGGCCCTTTTCCCTGGAATAAAACTGACCTGCCCTCATCTGGCTGGCAGATTGCAGGAGCCACTTGCCTCTATCAAACCAGCCCGACTTGGCACTGGTGCCACCTTTCATCTGGGAACCATCCTGCGTATCGTGGATTTTCAGGAGCCAGCCGGCCACTCCCAGCCACAGGTCCCCCAAAAAAAACTACGGCCCTTTTCCCTGGAAGTAAAACTGACCTGCCCATCATCTGGCTGGCAGATTGCAGGAGCCACTTGCCTCTATCAAACCAGCCCGAGTTCGGCACTGGTGCCACCTTTCATCTGGGAACCATCCTGCGTATCGTGGATTTTCAGGAGCCAGCCGGCCACTCCCAGCCACAGGCCCCCAACACAAATCTACGGCCCTTTTCCCTGGCAATAAAACTGACACGCCCGCTTCTGGCTGGCAGATTGCTGAGCCACTTGCCTCTATCAAACCAGCCCGACTTGACACTGGTGCCACCTTTCATCTGGGAACCATCCTGCGTATCGTGGATTTTCAGGAGCCAGCCGGCCACTCCAGCCACAGGCCCCAAACAAACTACGGCCCTTTTCCCTGGAATAAAACTGACCTGCCCATCATCTGGCTGGCAGATTGCAGGACCACTTGCCTCTATCAAACCAGCCCGACTTGCACTGGTGCCACCTTTCATCTGGGAACCATCCTGCGTATCGTGGATTTTCAGGAGCCAGCCGGCCACTCCCAGCCACAGGCCCCAAAAAAAACTACGGCCCTTTTCCCTGGAAGTAAAACTGACCTGCCCGTCATCTGGCTGGCAGATTGCAGGAGCCACTTGCCTCTATCAATCCAGCCCGACTTGGCACTGGTGCCACCTTTCATCTGGGAACCATCCTGCGTATCGTGGATTTTCAGGAGCCAGCCGGCCACTCCCAGCCACAGGCCCCAAACACAAACCACGGCCCTTTTCCCTGGAAGTAAAACTGACCTGCCCGTCATCTGGCTGGCAGATTGCAGGAGCCACTTGCCTCTATCAATCCAGCCCGACTCGGCACTGGTGCCACCTTTCATCTGGGAACCATCCTGCGTATCGTGGATTTTCAGGAGCCAGCCGGCCACTCCCAGCCACAGGCCCCGAACACAAACCACGGCCCTTTTCCCTGGCAACAAAACTACCGCCCCGCTTCTGGCTGGCAGATTGCAGGAGCCACTTCCTCTATCAAACCAGCCGACTCGGCACTGGTGCCACCTTTCATCTGGGAACCATCCTGCGTATCGTGGATTTTCAGGAGCCAGCCGGCCACTCCCAGCCACAGGCCCCAAACACAAACTACGGCCCTTTTCCCTGGAAGTAAAACTGACCTGCCCGTCATCTGGCTGGCAGATTGCAGGAGCCACTTGCCTCTATCAACCAGCCGACTGGCACTGGTGCCACCTTTCATCTGGGACCATCCTGCGTATCGTGGATTTTCAGGAGCCAGCCGGCCACTCCCAGCCACAGGCCCCAACAACAAACACGGCCCTTTTCCCTGGAATAAAACTGACCTGCCCGTCATCTGGCTGGCAGATTGCAGGAGCCACTTGCCTCTATCAAACCAGCCCGACTCGGCACTGGTGCCACCTTTCATCTGGGAACCATCCTGCGTATCGTGGATTTTCAGGAGCCAGCCGGCCACTCCCAGCCACAGGTCCCCAAAAACAATCTACGGCCCTTTTCCCTGGAAGTAAAACTGACCTGCCCATCATCTGGCTGGC
>NW_026995022.1:0-4742 GCF_028769735.1 Zonotrichia leucophrys gambelii
AGCCGGCCACTCCCAGCCACAGGCCCCCGAACACAAACACGGCCCTTTCCCTGGCAAAAAAACTCACCCCCCGCTTCGCTGGAGATTGCAGAGCCACTTGCCTCTATCAAACAGCGACTTGGCACGGTCCCACCTTTCATCTGGGAACATCCTGGTATCGTGGATTTTCAGGCAGCCGCATCCACAAGCCCCAAAAATACGGCCTTCCGAATAAATGAGCCGCATTGTGGATGAGCACTTGCTCTATCATCACCGATGGCACTGGTGCACCTTTCTGGGAACCATTGCTATTGTATTCAGAGAGCGCACTCCCGCAAGCCCAAAACTACGCCTTTCCCGAAAAACTTACCACTGGCTGGGATCAGAGCATTGCTCTATCAAACCCGATTGCAGGTCCACTTTCATCGGAACATCTGGTTGGATTAGGGCAGCCGACCACCACAGGCCCAAAAACGGCCTTTTCCTAAAAAAAACCACCGCTTGGCTGGAGATTGAGGAGCCTGTCTATCAACACCGATTGCCTGTGCACTTATCTGGACCTCTGCGATCTTGGATTTTCAGAGCAGCGCCACCGCACAGCCAACAAACACGGCCTTTCCCTGAATAAAAATCGCCCTCTTTGTGCAGATGGGGCCTTGCATAAACAGCCGACTTGCTGTGCATTCATCTGGAACCATCCTGCGATTGATTTCGGACCAGCGCCTCACCACAGCCAAAAAAATACGCCTTTCCCGAAGAAAACTGACTGCCCATACTGCTGGCAATGAGGAGCCTTGCTTATCAACAGAATTGAGTGCCACTTTCATTGGACATCTGCATGTGATTTTCAGGAGCCACCGGCCACTCCCAGCCACAGGCCCCCGAACACAAACACGGCCCTTTTCCTGCAACAAAACTCACCCGCCCGCTTCTGGCTGGCAGATTGCAGGAGCCACTTGCCTCTTCAACCAGCGACTCGGCACTGGTGCCACCTTTCATCTGGGAACCATCCTGCGTATTGTGGATTTTCAGGAGCAGCCGCCACTCCCAGCCACAGGCCCCGAACACAAACTACGGCCCTTTTCCCTGGCAACAAAACTTACCCACCCGCTTCTGCTGGCAGATTGCAGGAGGGGGGGGGGGGGGGGGGGGGGGGGGGGGGGGGGGGGGGGGGGGGGGGGGGGGGGGGGGTTTTTTTTTGCGTATGTGGATTTTCAGGAGCCAGCCGGCCACTCCCAGCCACAGGTCCCCTAACAAATACTACGGCCCTTTTCCCTGGAAGTAAAACTGACCTGCCCATCATCTGGCTGGCAGATTGCAGGAGCCACTTGCCTCTATCAAACCAGCCCGACTTGGCACTGGTGCCACCTTTCATCTGGGAACCATCCTGCGTATCGTGGATTTTCAGGAGCCAGCCGGCAACTCCCAGCCACAGGCCCCAAACACAAACTACGGCCCTTTTCCCTGGAAGTAAAACTGACCTGCCCGTCATCTGGCTGGCAGATTGCAGGAGCCACTTGCCTCAATCAATCCAGCCCGATTCAGCACTGGTGCCACCTTTTATCTGGGAACCATCCTGCATATCGTGGATTTTCAGGAGCCAGCTGGCCACTCCCCAGCCACAGGTCCCCGAACAAAAATACGGCCCTTTTCCCTGGAAGTAAAACTGACCTGCCCGTCATCTGGCTGGCAGATTGCAGGAGCCACTTGCCTCTACCAATCCAGCCCGACTTGGCACTGGTGCCACCTTTCATCTGGGAACCATCCTGCGTATTGTGGATTTTCAGGGGCCAGCCGGCCACTCCCAGCCAGAAGTCCCCAAATACAAACTACGGCCCTTTTCCCTGGAAGTAAAACTGACCTGTCCGTCATCTGGCTGGCAGATTGCAGGAGCCACTTGCCTCTACCAAACCAGCCCGACTTGGCACTGGTGCCACCTTTCATCTGGGAACCATCCTGCGTATCGTGGATTTTCAGGAGCCAGCCGGCCACTCCCAGCCACAGGCCCCCGAACACAAACCACGGCCCTTTTCCCTGGCAAAAAAACTCACCCGCCCCGCTTCTGGCTGGCAGATTGCAGGAGCCACTTGCCTCTATCAAACCAGCTCGACTTGGCACTGGTCCCACCTTTCATCTGGGAACTATCCTGCGTATCGTGGATTTTCAGGAGCCAGCCGGCCACTCCCAGCCACAGGCCCACAAATACAAACTACGGCCCATTTCCCTGGAATTAAAACTGACCTGCCCGTCATCTGGCTGGCAGATTGCAGGAGCCACTTGCCTCTATCAGTCCAGCCCGACTTGGCACTGGTGCAACCTTTCATCTGGGAACCATCCTGCGTATTGTGGATTTTCAGGAGCCAGCCGGCCACTCCCAGCCACAGGCCCCCGAACACAAACTACGGCCCTTTTCCCTGGCAAACAAAACTTACCCAACCCGCTTCTGGCTGGCAGATCGCAGGAGCCACTTGCCTCTATCAAACCAGCCCGACTTGGCACTGGTGCCACCTTTCATCTGGGAACCATCCTGCGTTTTGTGGATTTTCAGGAGCCAGCCGGCCACTCCCAGCCACAGGCCCCCGAACACAAACCACGGCCCTTTTCCCTGGCAAACAAATCTAACCCACCGCGCTTCTGGCTGGAAGATTGAAGGAGCCACTTGGTACTATCAAACCAGCCCGACTTGGCACTGCTGCCACCTTTCATCTGGGAACCATCCTGCGTATCTTGGATTTTCAGGAGCCAGCCGGCCACTCCCAGCCACAGGTCCCTAAACAAATACTACGGCCCTTTTCCCTGGAATTAAAACAGTTCTGCCCATCTTCTGGCTGGCAGATTGCAGGAGCCACTTGGTACTATCAAACCAGCCCGACTTGGCACTGCTGCCACTTTTCATCTGGGAACCATCCTGCGAATCGCTGATTTTCAGGAGCCAGCCGGCCACTCCCACCCACAGGCCCCCAAATACAAACTACGGCCCTTTTCCCTGGAAGTAAAACTGACCTGCCCATCATCTGGCTGGCAGATTGCAGGAGCCACTTGCCTCTATCAAACCAGCCAGACTCTGCACTGGTGCCACCTTTCATCTGGGAACCATCCTGCGTATTGTGGATTTTCAGGAGCCTACCGGCCACTCCCAGCCACAGGCCCCCGAACACAAACCACGGCCCTTTTCCCTAGCAAACAAAACTCACCCGCCCCGCTTCTGGCTGGCAGATTGCAGGAGCCACTTGCCTCTGTCAAACCAGCCAGACTCGGCACTGGTGCCACCTTTCATCTGGGAACCATCCTGCGTATTGTGGATTTTCAGGAGCCAGCCAGCCACTCCCAGCCACAGGCCCCCGAACACAAACTACGGCCCTTTTCCCTGGCAAACAAAACTTACCCACCCCGCTTCTGGCTGGCAGATTGCAGGAGCCACTTGCCTCTATCAAACCAGCCCGACTTGGCACTCGTGCCACCTTTCATCTGGGAACCATCCTGCGTATCGTGGATTTTCAGGAGCCAGCCGGCCACTCCCAGCCACAGGCCCCCAAACACAAACCACGGCCCTTTTCCCTGGCAAACAAATCTAACCCACCGCGCTTCTGACTGGAAGATTGCAGGAGCCACTTCCCTCTATCAAACCAGACCGACTTGGCACTGGTGCCACCTTTCATCTGGGAACCATCCTGCGTATCGTGCATTTTCAGGGGCCAGCCGGCCACTCCCAGCCACAAGTCCCCAAATACAAACTACGGCCCTTTTCCCTGGAAGTAAAACTGACCTGCCCTCATCTGGCTGGCAGATTGCAGGAGCCACTTGCCTCTATCAAACCAACCCGACTCGGCACTGGTGCCACCTTTCATCTGGGAACCATCCTGCGTATCGTGGATTTTCAGGAGCCAGCCGGCCACTCCCAGCCACAGGCCCCCGAACACAAACTACGGCCCTTTTCCCTGGAAAAAAAATCTAACCCACCGCGCTTCTGGCTGGAAGATTGCAGGAGCCACTTGACTCTATCAAACCAGCCCGACTCGACACTGGTGCCACCCTTCATCTGGGAACCATCCTGCGTATTGTGGATTTTCAGGAGCCAGCCGGCCACTCCCAGCCACAGGTCCCCAAACAAATACTACGGCCCTTTTCCCTGGAAATAAAACAGATCTGCCCATCTTCTGGCTGGCAGATTGCAGGATCCACCTACATCTGTCAAACCAGACCGTCTTGGCACTGCTGCCACTTTTCATCTGGGAACCATCCTGCGTATTGTGGATTTTCAGGAGCCAGCAGGCCACTCCCAGGCACAGGCCCCCGAACACAAAATACGGCCCTTTTCCCTGGAATTAAAACTGACCTGCCTCATCTGGCTGGCAGATTGCAGGAGCCACTTGCCTCTATCAAACCAGCCCGACTCGGCACTGGTGCCACCTTTCATCTGGGAACCATCCTGCGTATCGTGGATTTTCAGGAGCCAGCCGGCCACTCCCAGCCACAGGCCCCGACACAAACTACGGCCCTTTTCCCTGGAAAAAAAATCTAACCACCGCGCTTCTGGCTGGAAGATTGCAGGGCCACTTGACTCTATCAAACCAGCCCGACTCGACACTGGTGCCACCCTTCATCTGGGAACCATCCTGCGTATGGGATTTTAGGGCCCGCCGGCCATCCAGCCCCAGGCCCCAAAAAAAAACGCCTTTTCCCTGGGAAAATTAAAACGACCCGCCTTTTTGGCTGGCACATTGCGGCCCCCTTGGGTTTCAAAATGCCTTTCCTTGGGCCCC
>NW_026995023.1:0-4737 GCF_028769735.1 Zonotrichia leucophrys gambelii
TGGCACTTTTGCCACCTTTTATCTGGGAAAACCCCCCCTTTCTTTTCTTTGGGTTTTAAAGGGGCCACCGGCCACTCCCCCCAGGCCCCCCAAAAAAAAAACCAGGCCCCCTTTCCCCGGAAAAAAAACCCCCCCCCTTTTTGGGTGGAATTCAGGGCCCCTTGTTATCAAAAACCCCCCTTGGAAATGGGCCACCTTTCATCTGGGGAAACCCTCCCGCTTTTTTTTGGGTTTTCAGGGGCCAGCCGGGGGCCCCCCCCCACAGGCCCCCCAAAAAAAACCAAACCCCCTTTTCCCCGGAAAAAATACCTGCCCATTTTTGGCTGGCAGATTGCAGGAGCCCCTTTCCTCTATCAAACCAGCCCGACTCGGCACTGGTTTCCAACCTTTTATCTGGGGGCCATCCTGCGTATCGTGGATTTTCAGGAGCAACCGCCAAATCCCACCACCGGGCCCCCAAAAACAAACTACGGCCCCCTTTTTCCCCGGAAGTAAAACTGACCTCCCTTTATCTGGCCCGGCAGATTGCAGGGGGCCACTTTTTCCCCCTATCAATCCACCCCCCTTGGCAAATGGTCCCCCTTTTTATCTGGGGAAACCCCCTGCGATCGTGGATTTTTTAGGAGCCAGCCGGGCCCCCCCCAGCCACAGGCCCCCCAAAACCCAAACCCCGGGCCCTTTTTCCCCGGGAAACAAAACTCACCCGCCCCCCCCCTGGCTGGCAGATTGCAGGAGCCCCTTCCCCCTATCAACCCCCCCGACTCGGGACCCGGGCCACCTTTCATCTGGGGAAACCCTCCTGGTTTTCCTGGATTTTCAGGAGCCGGGGCCCCCCCCCAGACACAAAGGCCCCCAAAAAAAACCAAAGGCCTTTTTTCCCCGGAAGTAAAAAATGACCTCCCTATTTTGGTTTGGGAGGGTTTTTGGAGCCACTTGCCTCTATCAAACCCGCCCGACCCGCAACCTGGGCCACCTTTCATCTGGGAACCATCCTTTCGTATGGGGGGTTTTTCAGGAGCCCAGCCGGGCCCTCCCAGCCAAGGCCCCCGAAACCCCAAAAACCCCGGCCCTTTTTCCCCGGGAAAAAACTCACCCGCCCCCCTTCTGGCTGGCCGATTGCAGGAGCCACTTCCCTCTATCAAACCAGCCCGACTCGGCACTGGTGCCACCTTCATCTGGGAACCATCCTGCGTATTCGTGGATTTTCAGGAGCCAGCCGGCCCTCCCAGCCACAGGTCCCCCAACACAAACTACGGTCCTTTTCCCTGGAATAAAACTGACCCCCATCTTCTGGCTGGCCGATTGCAGGAGCCACTTGCCTCTATCAAACCAGCCCACTCGGCACTGGTGCCACCTTTCATCTGGGAACCATCCTGCGTATCGTGGATTTTCAGGAGCCAGCCGCCACTCCCAGCCACAGGCCCCGAACACAAACCACGGCCCTTTTCCCTGGCAAACAAAACTCACCCGCCCACTTCTGGCTGGCAATTGCAGGAGCACTTCCCTCTATCAAACCAGCCGACTCGGCACTGGTGCCACCTTTCATCTGGGAACCATCCTGCGTATCGTGATTTTCAGGAGCCACGGCCACTCCCAGCACAGGCCCAACACAAACCACGGTTTTTCCCTGGATAAAACAAACTCCCCTCTCTGGCTGGGAGATTGCAGGAGCCACTGCCTCAAACAACCAGCCCGTCTTGGCACTGGTGCCACCTTCATCTGGGAACCATCCTGCGTATCGTGGATTTTTTAGGAGCCAGCCGGCCATCCCAGCACAGCCCCCCAACACAAACACCCCTTTCCTGCAAACAAAAATCACCCCCCCCTTTTGGCTGAGATTTCAGGAGCCTTCCCCTATAAACCCCCACCGGGACTGTGCCACCTTTTACTGGGGAAACCCTCCTGCAACGGGATTTTTAGGAGCCAGGGGGCCCCCCCGCACAGGCCCCCCGAACACAAACCACGGGGCCCTTTTTTCCGGAAAACCCCCCGCCCCTGGTGGCAATTCAGGGACTTTCCCTTTTAAACCCCCCCGCCGGTCCACCCCCCCAACCCCCAGGGTTTCGGCCACCCCCACCCCCCCCCGGCCCCCCCAAAACCACCCCCTTTTTTTCCCCCCAAAAAACCCCCCGCCCCCTTCCTGGGGAAATTTCGGAGAATTTTTTACAACCCCCCAGGACGGGCCCTTTCAAAACCCTTTCTTTTTCGGACCCCCCACCCCCCCCGGCCCCCCAAAACCCCGGCCCTTTTCCCGCAAAAAAACCCACCCCCTGGTGGGATTCAGGGGCCCCCCTTTTTTAAACCCGCCACCCCCACTTTCCAACCCCTTTTGGGGTTTTTTGGACAAAAATTTTGCCGGCCCCCCCCGGCCCCCCCCAAAAAAAACCCCCCTTCCCCCAAAAAAGCACTTTTTAACCACCCCCCTTGGGGCCCCTCCCAAATTTCCCTTTTCCCCCCCAAAAAAACCCCCCGGGCCCAAAAGGCCCTTCCCGCAAACCCCCCTCCCTTTCCCTTTTTTTGGAAACCCCCCTCCTCGGGGTTTGCCACCGGACCCCAAACCCCCCCTGGGGCCCCTTTCAAAAACCCCCCCCCTTTTCGGGGGGGGCCCCCCCAAAAACCCCCCCCCCTTTTTTTTTTAAAACCCCCCCCCCCGGAAAACCCCGGGGCCCCCCCCCACCCCTTTTCCCCCGGGAAAATTCCCCCCTTGGGGTTTGGGCCCCAACCCAAACCCCCACCCCACGGCCCCCATCAAAATTTTCCCCGGTTTTTTTTTTCCCCCCCCCCCCAAAAAACCCCCCCAAACCACCCCCCCCCTGCCCCAAAAAAAACCCCCCGGTTTTGGTTTTTTGGGGCCCCGCCACCCCCCACGGCCCCAAAAAAAAACCACCCTTTTTTGGGAAATTTTAAACCCCCCGGGGGTTTTGACCCCCCCCCAAAAAAACCCCCCCGGAAAAACCCCCCCCCCAAAATTGGACCCCCCTCAAAACCCCCCCCCAAACCCCCCCCCGGGGAAAAAAAACCCCCCTTTTTTGGTAAAAAGGGGCCCTTGCCCAAAAAAAACCCCCTTCCCAAATTAAAACCCAAATTTTTTCGGGCACGCCATTTAAAACCCCCCCCCCCCACCCCCCCCCCCCCCCCCCCCCCCCCCCCCCCCCCCCCCCCCCCCCCCCCCCCCCCCCCCCCCCCCCCCCCCCCCCCCCCCCCCCCCCCCCCCCCCCCCCCCCCCCCCCCCCCCCCCCCCCCCCCCCCCCCCCCCCCCCCCCCCCCCCCCCCCCCCCCCCCCCCCCCCCCCCCCCCCCCCCCCCCCCCCCCCCCCCCCCCCCCCCCCCCCCCCCCCCCCCCCCCCCCCCCCCCCCCCCCCCCCCCCCCCCCCCCCCCCCCCCCCCCCCCCCCCCCCCCCCCCCCCCCCCCCCCCCCCCCCCCCCCCCCCCCCCCCCCCCCCCCCCCCCCCCCCCCCCCCCCCCCCCCCCCCCCCCCCCCCCCCCCCCCCCCCCCCCCCCCCCCCCCCCCCCCCCCCCCCCCCTTTCATCTGGGAACCATCCTGCGTATCGTGGAATTTTCAGGAGCCAGCGGCCACTCCCAGCCACAGGCCCCCAAACACAAACACGGCCCTTTTCCCTGGAAAGTAAAACTGACCTCCCATCATCTGGCTGGCAGATTGCAGGAGCCACTTGCCTCTATCAAACCAGCCCGACTGGCACTGGTGCCACCTTTCATCTGGGAACCATTCTGCATATCGTGGATTTTCAGGAGCCAGCCGGCCACTCCCAGCCACAGGCCCCGAACACAAACCACGGCCCTTTTCCCTGGCAAACAAAACTCACCCCCCCGCTTCTGGCTGCAGATTGCAGGAGCCACTTGCCTCTATCAAACCAGCCCGACTCGGCACTGGTGCCACCTTTCATCTGGGAACCATCCTGCGTATCGTGGATTTTCAGGAGCCAGCCGGCCACTCCCAGCCACAGGTCCCCCAACACAAACCACGGCCCTTTTCCCTCGAAACAAAACTGACCTGCCCTCTCTGGCTGGCAGATTGCAGGAGCCACTTGCCTCTATCAAACCAGCCCGAAATGGCACTGGTGCCACCTTTCATCTGGGAACCATCCTGCGTATCGTGGATTTTCAGGAGCCAGCCGGCCACTCCCAGCCACAGGCCCCCGAAACACAACCACGGCCCTTTTCCCTGGCAAACAAAACTCACCGCCCCGCTTCTGGCTGGCAGATTGCAGGAGCCACTTGCCTCTATCAAACCAGCCCGACTCGGCACTGGTGCCACCTTTCATCTGGGAACCATCCTGCGTATCGTGGATTTTCAGGAGCCAGCCGGCCACTCCAGCCACAGTCCCCAACAAAACACGGCCCTTTTCCCTGGAATAAAACTGACCTGCCCGTCATCTGGCTGGGAGATTGCAGGAGCCACTTGTCTATCAATCCAGCCCACTTGGCACTGGTGCCCCTTTCATCTGGGAACCATCCTGCGTATCGTGGATTTTCAGGGGCCAGCCGGGCCCCTCCCAGCCACAGGCCCCCGAAAAACAAACCACGGCCCTTTTCCCTGGCAAACCAAAAATCACCACCCCCGCTCTGGCTGGCAGATTGCAGGAGCCACTTCCCTTAAACAAACCAGCCGACTCGGCACTGGTGCCACCTTTCATCTGGGAACCATCCTGCGTATCGTGGATTTTCAGGGGCCACGGCCACTCCCGCCCCAGGCCCCCAAAAAAACAGGCCCTTTTC
>NW_026995024.1:0-4736 GCF_028769735.1 Zonotrichia leucophrys gambelii
AGTGGTCCAAATGCATAGCAGGTTTCAGGAAAAGGGCCAGTTGTCGGGCTGTTGTAGGGCGTGGTCCGAATCCACGATGCGGAGTTGAGGAAAAGGCCAGTGGCTGGTAGGTGCCTAAACCAGACGATTTATAAGGAGGCGGTGGGGGGTGGGGGGGGCTCCTAATCCACGAAGCGATGGTGTTGTGCAGGGGGGGTCTGTTTGTGCGGCTACCGAGTGGCTGCTGTCTATCAGAAAGCCGTGTTTTTTGGGGCCTGTGCGAGCCGGCTGGCTCTGAAAATCCAATACGCAATGGTTCCCAGAAAGGTGGCACCTTCCGGCGGGCTGTTTGATAGGGGAAGTGCTCTGCAATGCCCCCGAAGCGGCGATGAGTTGTTTCCAGGAAAGGCTGGTTTGTGTGGGGCTGTGGTGGGATGGCCGGCTGGCCTGAAAATCCAGCCAGAGGGTGAGTAGTCCGAGAAGGCTGGTTTAGAGGCAGTGGCTGACTGCCGCCGATGAGCAGGTCAGTTATTCCAAGAAAGTGCACGTGGCCGTGGCGGGTGTCTGTTTGATATACAAGTGGCTCCTGCAATCTGCCAGCAAGATGGGCAGGTCAGTTTTACTTCCAGGGAAAAGGGCCGTGGTTTGTGTTCGGGGGCCTGTGGCTGGGAGTGGCCGGCTGGCTCCTGAAAATCCACGATACGCAGGATGGTTCCCAGATGAAAGGTGGCACCAGTGCCGAGTCGGGCTGGATTGATAGAGGCAAGTGGCTCCTGCAATCTGCCAGCCAGATGCGGGCAGGTCAGTTTTTTCCAGGGAAAAGGGCCGTAGTTTGTGTTTGGGGCCTGTGGCTGGGAGTGGCGGCTGGCTCCTGAAAATCCACGATACGCAGGATGGTTCCCAGATGAAAGGTGGCACCAGTGCCAAGTCGGGCTGGTTTGATAGAGGAAGTGGCTCCTGCAATCTGCCAGCCAGAACGGGCAGGTAAGTTTTACTTCCAGGAAAAAAGGGCCACTGTTTGTGTTCGGGGGCCTGTGGCTGGGAGTGGCCGGCTGGCTCCTGAAAATCCACGATACGCAGGATGGTTCCAAGGTGAAAGGTGGCACCAGTTCGAGTCGGGCTGGTTTGATAGAGGCAAGTGGCTCCTGCAATCTGCCAGCCAGAGACGGGCAGGTCAGTTTTATTCCAGGGAAAAGGGCCGTGGTTTTGTTTGGGGCCTGTGGCTGGGAGTGGCCGGCTGGCTCCTGAAAATCCACGATACGCAGGATGGTTCCCAGATGAAAGGTGGCACACAATGCCGAGTCGGTGGTTGATAGAGGCAAGTGGCTCCTGCAATCTGCCAGCCAGAAGATGGGCAGGTAGTTTTATTCCAGGGAAAGGGCCGTAGTTTTGTTCGGGGCCTGTGGCTGGGAGTGGCCGGCTGGCTCCTGAAAATCCAATACGCAGGATGGTTCCAGATGAAAGGTGGCACCAGTGCCAGTCGGGCTGGTTTGATAGAGGCAAGTGGCTCCTGCAATCTGCCAGCCAGAAGCGGGCGGTAGTTTTGTTTGCAGGGAAAAGGGCCGTGGTTTGTGTTCGGGGCCTGTGGCTGGAGTGGCCGGCTGGCTCCTGAAAATCCACGATACGCAGGATGGTTCCCAGATGAAAGGTGGCACCTGCCAGTCGGGCTGTTGATAGAGGCAGTGGCTCTGCAATCTGCCAGCCAGATGAGGGCAGGTCAGTTTTATTCCAGGGAAAAGGGCCGTAGTTTTGTTTGGGGCTGTGGCTGGGAGTGGCCGGCTGGCTCCTGAAAATCCACATACGCAGATGGTTCCAGATGAAAGGTGGCACAGTTTTTTTCCCCCCCCGCAATCTGCCAGCCAGAAGACGGGCAGGGTCAGTTTATTCCAGGGAAAAGGGCCGTAGTTTGTGTTCGGGGGCCTGTGGCTGGGAGTGGCCGGCTGGCTCCTGAAAATCCACATACGCAGGATGGTTCCCAGATGAAAGGTGGCACCAGTGCCAGTCGGGCTGGATTGATAGAGGCAAGTGGCTCCTGCAATCTGCCAGCCAGATGACGGGCGAGGTCAGTTTTATTCCAGGGAAAAGGGCCGTAGTTTGTGTTCGGGGGCCTGTGGCTGGGAGTGGCCGGCTGGCTCCTGAAAATCCACGATACGCAGGATGGTCCAGATGAAGGGCACAGTGCGTCGGGCTGGTTTGAAAGAAGTGCTCCTGCAATCTGCCAGCAGAAGGGGGGTAGTTTTTTCCAGGAAAAGGGCCGTGTTTGTGTTCGGGGGCCTGTGGCTGGAGTGGCCGCTGGCCCTGAAATCCACGAAGCAGGATGCGAGTCGGGCTGGTTTGATAGAGAAGTGGCTCCTGCAATCTGCCAGCCAGAACGGGCGGGGAGTTTTTTGCCAGGGAAAAGGGCCGTGGTTTTGTGTTCGGGGCCTGTGCTGGAGTGGCCGGCTGGCTCCTGAAAATCCACGATACGCAGGATGGTTCCCAGATGAAAGGTGGCACAGTGCCGAGTCGGGCTGTATTGATAGAGGCAAGTGGCTCCTGCAATCTGCCAGCCAGAGCGGGCAGGTCAGTTTTTTTGCCAGGGAAAAGGGCCGTAGTTTGTGTTTCGGGGCCATGTGGCTGGGAGTGGCCGGCTGGCTCCTGAAAATCCACATACGCAGGATGGTTCCCAGATGAAAGGTGGCACCAGTGCCAGTCGGGCTGGTTTGATAGAGGCCAAGTGGCTCCTGCAATCTGCCAGCCAGAAGCGGGCAGCTAGTTTTAATTCCAGGAAAAGGGCCGTAGTTTGTGTTCGGGGGCCTGTGCTGGGAGTGGCCGGCTGGCTCCTGAAAATCCACGATACGCAGGATGGTTCCCAATGAAAGTGGCACCAGTGTCCGAGTCGGGGTGTTTGATAGAGGCAAGTGGTCCTGCAATCTGCCAGCCAGAAGCTGGGCAGTAGTTTTTATTGCCAGGGAAAAGGGCCGTGGTTTGTGTTCGGGGGCCTGTGGCTGGGAGTGGCCGGCTGGCTCCTGAAAATCCACGATACGCAGGATGGTTCCCAGATGAAAGGTGGCAATAGTGCCAAGTCGGGCTGGAGTGGTAGAGTCAAGTGGCTCCTGCAATCTGCCAGCCACATGACGGGCAGGTCAGTTTTACTTTCCAGGGAAAAGGGCCGTAGTTTTTGTTCGGGGGGCTGTGGCTGGGAGTGCCGCTGGCTCCTGAAAATCCACGATACGCAGGATGGTTCCCAGATGAAAGGTGGCACCAGTGCCGAGTCGGGCTGGATTGATAGAGGCAAGTGGCTCCTGCAATCTGCCAGCCAGATGACGGGCAGGTCAGTTTTACTTCCAGGGAAAAGGGCCGTGTTTGTGTTTGGGGCCTGTGGCTGGGATGTGGCCGGCTGGCTCCTGAAAATCCACGATACGCAGGATGGTTCCCAGATGAAAGGTGGCACCAGTGCCAAGTCGGGCTGGTTTGAATGGTACCAAGTGGCTCTGCAATCTGCCAGCCAGAGAGGGCAGGTCAGTTTTTTTCCAGGGAAAAGGGCCGTAGTATTGTTTTGGGGCTGTGGCTGGGAGTGGCCGGCTGGCTCCTGAAAATCCACAGATACGCAGGATGGTTCCCAGATGAAAGGTGGCACCAGTGCCAGTCGGGCTGGATTGATAGAGGCAAGTGGCTCCTGCAATCTTCAGCCAGAAGGGGGGTGGGTTAGTTTTTTTGCCAGGGAAAAGGGCCGTGGTTTGTGTTTGGAGGCCTGTGGCTGGGAGTGGCCGGCTGGCTCCTGAAAATCCACGATACGCAGGATGGTTCCCAGATGAAAGGTGGCACCAGTGCCAAGTTAGGCTGATTTCAAAGATCCAAGTGGCTCCTGCAATCTGCCAGCCAGAGATGGTCAGGTCTGTTTTAATTCCAGGGAAAAGGGCCGTAGTTTTTTTTGGGGACCCTGTGGCTGGGAGTGGCCGGCTGGCTCCTGAAAATCCACATACGCAGGATGGTTCCCAATGAAAGGTGGCACCAGTGCAAGTCGGGCTGGTTTGATAGAGGCAAGTGGCTCCTGCAATCTGCCAGCCAGAAGCGGGGTGGTTTAGTTTTGTTTGCCAGGGAAAAGGGCCGTGGTTTGTGTTCGGGGGCCTGTGGCTGGGAGTGGCCGGCTGGCTCCTGAAAATCCACGATACGCAGGATGGTTCCCAGATGAAAGGTGGCACCAGTGCCAAGTCGGGCTGGTTGGATAGAGGCAAGTGGCTCCTGCAATCTGCCAGCCAGAAGCGGGGCGGGTGAGTTTTGTTTGCCAGGGAAAAGGGCCGTGGTTTGTGTTTGGGGGCCTGTGGCTGGGAGTGGCCGGCTGGCTCCGAAAATCCACGATACGCAGGATGGTTCCCAGATGAAAGGTGGCACCAGTGCCAAGTCGGGCTCTTTGATAGAGGCAAGTGGCTCCTGCAATCTGCCAGCCAGATGACGGGCAGGTCAGTTTTATCTTCCAGGAAAAGGGCCGTAGTTTGTGTTTGGGGCCTATGGCTGGGAGTGGCCGGCTGGCTCCTGAAAATCCACGATACACAGGATGGTTCCCAGATGAAAGGTGGCACCAGTGTCCCAGTCGGGCTGGTTTGATAGAGGAAAGTGGGTCCTGCAATCTGCCAGCCAGAAGCGGTGCGGGTGAGTTTTGTTTGCCAGGGAAAAGGGCCGTGGTTTGTGTTCGGGGGCCTGTGGCTGGGAGTGCGCGCTGGCTCCTGAAAATCCACAATACGCAGGATGGTTCCCAGATGAAAGGTGCACCAGTG
>NW_026995025.1:0-4736 GCF_028769735.1 Zonotrichia leucophrys gambelii
TTGGGGCCCCCCCTATCAACCCCACTCGCACTGGTGCCCCCCTTTCACTGGGAACCATCCGCGTATCGTGGGTTTTAGGGGCCGCCGGCCACTCCCCGCCAAGGCCCCCCAAACAAACCACGGCCCCCTTTTCCCCGGAAAAAAACTACCCCCCGATCTGGGGAGATTGCAGGAGCCACTCCCCCTATAACCCCCCACTGGGACTGGTGCCAACTTTCATTGGGGCCCTCCGGGACGTGGGTTTCAGGGCCAGGCAAATCCCCGCCCCAGGCCCCCAAAAAAACCACGCCCCTTTTCCTGGGGAAAAAAACTACCCCCCTTTGCTGGCAATTAGGGGAGTTTTTTTTTTTTTTTTTCCCCCCCCCCCCCCCCCCGCCGGCCCCCCCCCGCCCCAAGGCCCCAAAAAAAAACACGGCCCTTTTCCTGGGAATTTAAAAAAAACCTGCCCTCTCTGGTGGGGTTGCGGAGCCACTTGCCTCTAAACCAGCCCACCGCACTGGTGCCACCCTTTACGGGGCCATCCTGCGTACGGGATTTTCAGGAGCCCCCGGCCACTCCACCACAGGCCCCCCAAAAACAAACCCGGGCCCCTTTCCCCGGAAAAAAAATACCCCCCCCCCTTCGGGGTGGCAATTGAGGGGCCCCCTTCCCCCTTTAAAACCACCAATGCACTGGTGCCACCTTTCTCTGGGGCCACCCGCTATTGGATTTTAGGAGCCAGCCGCCACTCCCCGCCCCAGGCCCCAAACAAAACCACGGGCCCTTTTTTCCCCGGGGAAACAAACTTTACCCCCCCGCTTCTGGCTGGCAGATTGCAGGGGCCACTTCCCCTATCAAACCCGACTCGGCACTGGTCCACCTTTATCTGGGGAACCTCCTGGTATCGTGGTTTTTAGGGCCCGCCGCCTCCCGCCCAGGCCCCCAAACCCCACGGCCCCCTTTCCCCCGGAAAAAAATTCCCCCCTTTACCTGGTGGAAATTGCGGACCCCTTCCCTCTTTAAAAGCCCGACTGGCACTGGTGCACCTTTTATTGGGGAAACCCTCCTGCGTATCGGGATTTCAGGAGCCAGCCGCCTCCCACCCAGGCCCCCCCCACAAACCACGGCCTTTTCCCCGGAAAAAAACTACCCCCCCGCTTTTGGCTGGCAGTTGCAGGAGCCCCTTCCCCTATCAAACCAGCCGATCGCCTGGTGCCACCTTCTCTGGGAACCATCCTGCTACGTGGATTTTTGGAAGCGGGCCCCTCCAGCCCCAGGCCCCCACAACCACGGCCCTTTTCCCTGGCAAACAAAACTTACCCCCCGCTTCTGGCTGGCAGATTGCAGGAGCCACTTCCTCTATCAAACCAAACCCGACTTGCACTGGTGCCACCTTTCATCTGGGAACCATCCTGCTATCGGGATTTTCAGGAGCCAGCCGGCCCCTCCCAGCCACAGCCCCCAAAACCCAAAAAACGGCCCTTTTCCCGGAAGTAAAACGACCTCCCACATCTGGGCCCAATTGCAGACCATTGTTTTCAAACCCACTGGCACTGGGGCACCCTTTTACTGGGAACCATCCGCGATGTGGTTTTTAGGGGCCCGCCGGCCACCCCAGCCACAGGGCCCCAAAAAAAAACCACGGCCCTTTTCCCCCGGCAAACAAAACTCACCCCCCCGCTTCTGGGTGGGAGATTGCAGGGGGCCACTTTTCCCCCTTTTAAATCAGCCCGACTCCATGGTGCCACCTTTCACTGGAACCCCCTGCTTATCGTGGGGTTTTCAGGGCCAGCCGGCCCCCAAGCCCCAGCCCCCGACCACAAACCCCGGCCCTTTTCCCCGGGAAACAAAAATTACCCCCCCCCCGCTTCTGGCTGGCAATTGCAAAGACCACTTCCCCCTATCAAACCAGCCGACTCGACACTGGTGCCCCCTTTTATCGGGGAAACCCCCTGCAAAAACGTGGGGTTTTTTAGGACCGCCGGCCCAACCCCGCCACCCCCCCCCAAACAAAACTTTGGCCCTTTTTTCCCCAATAAAACTGACCCCCCCGTTTTGGGTGGCAGATTGCAAACCACTTTCCTATCAATGCCCGCTCGGGACGGGCCCCTTTCATCTGGGGAAACCCTCCTGCGTAGGGGATTTCAGAGCCCCCGGCCACTCCCCGCCACACCCCCAAACACAAACCACGGCCCTTTTCCCCGAAGTAAAACTGACCTGCCCTCATCGGTGGAAAAATTTTTGGGGGCCATTGTTAAATTTAACCGCCACTGGCACTGGGGCCACCTTTCACTGGGGGAACCATCCGCGTATTGGATTTTCAGGAGCCCGCCGCCACTCCCCGCCCAGGCCCCCCAAAAAAACACGCCCTTTTCCCTGGAAAAAACCCACCCCCCCCTTCTGGCTGGGGATTTCAGGGGCACTTCCTCTATCAAACCAAACCCCCACTGGCACTGGTGCAACCCTTTTTCTGGGGCCATCCTGGTTTTTTCGTGGATTTTAGGGCCCGCCGGGCCCCTCCCAGCCAACCCCAAAACAAACCACGGCCTTTTCCCCGGAAAAAAATTACCCCCCGCTTCTGGTTGAAATTGCAGGAGCCATTGGGGTTTTAAACCCGCAAATGCACTGGTGCCCCCTTTCACTGGGAACCATCTGCGAGTGGATTTTCAGGAGCCACCGGCCACCCCACACAGGTCCCCAAACAAAAACTACGGCCCTTTTCCCGGAATTTAAAAAAGACCTCCCTTTCTGGGTGGCAGTTTTCAGGACCCCTTGCCTCTATCAACCACCCGGCTCGGCACTGGTGCCGCTTTCATCGGGGGAAACCCCCTGCGTATTTGGGTTTTCAGGAGCCAGCCGGCCCCTCCCGCCACAGGCCCCCCAAACACAAACCACGGCCCTTTTCCCCGGCAAACAAAAATCCCCCCCCGCTTTTGGCTGGAGATTGCAGGAGCCACTTCCCCAACAAACCACCCCATTGGCACTCGCAAAATTTCATCTGGGAACCAATCCTGCATCGGGATTTCAGGGGGCCAGCCGGGCCCCTCCCACCACGGCCCCGAACACAAACCCCGGCCCTTTTCTTTGGGAAACAAAATTAAAAAACCCGCTTCTGGGTGGAGATTGAGGGCCACTTCCCCCTATCAAACCACCCGACTCGACACGGTGCCACCTTTCATCGGGGAAACCCTCCTGGTATGTGGATTTTCAGGGGCCAGCCGGCCCTCCCCGCCCCGGCCCCCAAACCCAACTACGCCCTTTTCCCTGGAATAAAACGCCTGCCCTCTCTGGGTGGGTTGAGGGCCATTGCCCTATCAACCCCGGGGGCTCGGCATGGTCCCCCCTTCATTGGGAACCATCCCGCGTATCGTGGATTTTTAGGAGCCACCGGGCCCTCCCACCAAGGCCCCCAAACAAACCACGGGCCCTTTTCCCCGGCAAACAAAACAAACCCACCCCGCTTCTGGCTGGCAGATTGCAGGAGCCACTTTCCCCATATAAACCAGCCCGATTCGGCACTGCTGCAACCTTTCATCGGGAACCTCCGCGTATCGTGGATTTCAGGGGCCCGCCGGCCCCCTCCCAGCCACAGGCCCCCCCCAAAACAACCACGGCCCTTTTCCTGGCAAACAAAATTTACCCCACCGTTCGTTGGGAGATTGCAGAGCCACTTCCCCCTATCAACCAGCCCGACTCGACCTGGTGCCCCTTTCATCTGGGGGCCACCGCGTACGGGATTTTCAGGAGCCAGCCACCAATCCCCCGCCACAGGGGCCCCCAAAACCCAAAAACCCCTTTTCCCCCGGGTAAAAATGACCCGCCGTATCTGGGTGGCAGATTTCAGGGGCCACTTGCCCCTACAATCCGCCCCCCTCGGGACTGGTGCACCTTTCATTGGGGAAACCCTCTGCGAAAAGGGATTTTCAGGGGTCAGCCGCCACCCACCCCAGGCTCCCGAACACAAACCGGCCCTTTTCCCTGGCAAACAAAACTTCCCACCCCCCTGGCTGCGATTGCAGGAGCCATTGACTCTATCAATCCCGCCCCACTTGGAACTGCTGCCCTTTTTTTTCTGGGAACCTTTCCCGCAAACGTGGATTTTTTAGGAGCCAGCCGGGGACTCCCAGCCCCAAAGGGCCCCCCAAAAACAAACTCGGGCCCCTTCCCTGGATTTAAAACGACCCCCCTTTTGGTGGCAGATTTCAGGAACCACTTGGGTCTTCAAACCCCCCCTTGGGAGTGGTGCACCTTTCATCTGGGGGCCAACCTGCTATCTGGATTTTTAGGGGCCCGCAGGCCACTCCCCCCACAGGCCCCGAACAAAAACCCTGGCCCTTTTCCCTGGCAAACAATACCACCCCCGATTCTGGCTGGGAGATTTCAGGAGCCCTTCCCTTATCAAAACCCCCGACCGGCACTGGGGCCACCTTCATCTGGGGAAACCCCGGGGCATCGGGATTTTCAGGGCCAGCCGCCACTCCCCCCACAGGTTCCAAACAAAAAATTTCGGCCCTATTCCCGGAAATTAAAAATGACCCCCCTCATCTGGCTGGCGTTGCGAACCCTTCCCCTACAAACCAGCCCGACTTGCACTGGTGCCCCCCTTTCATCTGGGAACCCCTGGTACGGGGTTTTAGGAGCCACCCGGCCACTCCCCCACAGGCCCCCCAAAAACAACCACCGGGCCTTTTCCCGGAAAAAAACTACCCGCCCCCCCTTTTGGCTGGAATGCAGAGCACTTCCCCCAAAAATTTGGG